>NW_027137564.1:3103860-3257937 GCF_001692895.1 Cenococcum geophilum 1.58 | reverse complement strand
CCAAATTNNNATATCTTAAAAACTACTNACCTATATACTATGNAACTTTAATANAAGCTGCAGAGTGTATATAAAAGTCTAAATCTAAATTATTAGAATTTATTATTAAGTGGTTGTTGAGATATTATATTGAGATTTTTATGATTTTTGGTGGGGAAATGGACCTGCCGGCTCGGTGGTTCTGCCGGCTTAGTGGTGGAATACGTTATATAAACTATTAATTATATAATTTAGATTTATAAACGTACTAATAATGTTTTAGCAGCAAATTAATAGTATATTAAGAGAATACCTTAACGAGTTTATTATAGTATATCTTAATATTATTATTATCTACTTAATAACTAAGGGAGAACATAGAAAATACGTTAAATAGGTCTTAAAGAGACTATAAAAGGAGTAGATATTAGTAGCAATTAAAAAATACAAGTTCTTTATAAGGAAGATTAAATTTATTAAATTTATTATTAAACTAGGTTATATTAATATAGACCTAAAAAAGATAGAAGCTATCCCATGCGCTGTTAAGAAAGGCGTACGCGTAAGCGAAACTAACTAGAGTCTCTAGATTAAATCAAATCTTGGCGAAATAAAGCTGTGAATTTAATTAACGAATTAAGGCTCTAAATCATTATAATAAAGCTCAAATTTAATATATAATTAACTCTATTATGTCCTAATTAGGCTAAGGCGTTCCTACTAGTAAGGTCCTTCTTTATAGAGGGGTATATTGCATAAAGCACAGCTAAATTAGGTCCTTAAAGGACGACGTTGTCTTACCCATTCCTTACTACCGCGAGGTTTCTGTATTGTGTTCACTAAAAGCTTTATAAGAGGCTTTATTTTTACCTACTTATTTATACCTCTTCTACCTACAGCTATATAAGCTACACAGCTTAGCTTTTTAGGAAATAGCTAAACGGGCTTTTACCTATATTCCTCCGCAGGCGCCTTATAAATATCCTTATCCTTTATTATAGTAGACGGGCTAGGTGGTTTAGTAAGACATTTACTATATTTAAATAAGGCACTAATAAGGTCTTCGCGGAAGGCTTTATAGGCGCTATAGGTGGGCCAATGGCCAGGAACTAACTTAGTAGAAAGTTTATAGTAATTAGTAACAGTTGTATTAAGAAGGAAGTAGTAAAGGGACTTCTATAACTTTAAGTGCGTCCTTTATATATTATAATATAACCTTAGTTAATTGGCTTAATTAACGCCGTCTATAAAGTGGTTATATATAATAATAAACTATGGTATTAAGAGCTCCTTTATCGCCTTATTTCCGAAGATTTTGCGTATTTGTTGGGCTCTAGATACTATAGTAGCAGAATGTTATTAGGTTTGTTAAACCTTAACCCTACCTAGTAATATATAACGTTACTATCCGTAGAGCCTTGTTTTTAAATAGTAAATATACCTAAATTAACTGTACTTATAAAAAGCACTATATTAGCGTCTTTTTAGGCAAACCCTATAATAGAGCCATCTTTTAAAAGCCTCCCGTATAACTTTCCCCATTTAATCTGCCCTAAATGTACTAATTTAAGATCTGCGAGCGACTGATTAATATGCTTAGGAGGACCCTCCCTTAGGTGTAAAGCTGGCTCTGTTTATTTGGCGTCCCATTTATCAAACTACCTTATGTCTTATTTTGGTCGTTTGTACGGCTCCTATGGCTTTAATTCCTTCCTTACGAAGCTAATAAAGTAGCTTAATGCTTATAAAAGGTTATCCAGCCATATAACATGCTTATTTTTATTAAAGTATTGTTTACCATTAAGCTCCCGTAGCAGAAGGTCCAATACTACCGCCTATGCCTTAGAAAAGTCCTTATCCTTCGTCTAATACTTATCTAAATTAATAGGTCCCTTTTTATTACCTTTTATATGCTAAAGCCAGTCTAATATATAGCCCTAATTGGCTATAGCCCACACTTTAAAGCCTTCTGGTGTTAGTTTACTTAGAATATTAACTGTTTTAAAAGCTTGGCTAGTAAATTAAATAATTATTTTATTAACGGTGAAGTGGGTTTTAGGCTTCTAATAGAGCCGAAAACGGTCACGTAGGATGTCGCTAAGTGTAGTAATCTTATTAAAAGGAGACTCCTTTATCTTGTTACTAAAAAGCTTTAAATTAATCTGCTGCTACCGATCCTTACTTATATTCTCCCTTCTTATAGGAGGTCGTCTAATATTCCTTAATATCTCTTTCTGGTAATAGGCCTATATAAATTGTCACTGCTAAGAATATAAAAAGCTCCCTTAAAGAGGTAGGCTTCTATTCCCAAGGCCTTATAACCCTCCTACTTTTATCCTTATATTCTTAGTAGGGGTAAAGCCTTACGTACTCGTTTATATGTGCAGTAAGCTCTTTAAGTAAGTCGTCCGTCTATATAAGCCTAAATAATGCAAAAGGATCGGTAGGATTAACGTGTAGTGGTAGATTTGGTGCGCCATTGGTATACAGAGAGTTAATAGGAAAGGGTATAAAATCGAGTAATAGTCAGTGCTCGAGTAGTAGAATTTTGACTTTCTTGTGCATTGGAATAATATATTAATCAGGTTTAACAAGGTCTATATTATTAGAAGTACGTTTATATCCCATTGTAGTAGTTTAATTAATATACAAAACTATATAGATACTATGGCGGAGACGCGTATTGATGTTTTAGTGTTCGCGCACGGGCCTCTTTTAGAGTACGCCTTAACGGCGCATGGGATAGCGAGTTAATAAGAACTAGAAAATATAACGCAGTTAAGGTTATTTTTAGGGGTTTGTAACTACTATAGAAGGTTTATAGTATAATAGTTAAAGAATATAGAACCGTTTATAAGGCTTATAAAGAAAGAGGAACTATAGATATAGGGTAATAAGTAAAAGAAGCTATTTTAGGAACTTAAGGAGTTATTTACCTAAGAGCTAATTTTTAAAATCTACTAACTTGGGCTAGAGACGGTTATAGAAACGGATATATTAAACTTTATATTAGGAGTATACTTACTATAAAAGTATGGAAATATATAGTATTTAATAGCATACTATAGTTAGAAGATAATACTACTAAAGTTAAACTATAACATCTATAACAAGGAGTTATTAGGTATAGTTATAGCACTTAAGAAATAAAGAGCATTCTTATAGGGTATAGAAAAACTATTTATAGTTAAAACGGATTATAAGAACTTAATAGGGTTCCTAATAATAAAAGAACTTAACTAAAGATAAGTTAGATAGGCAGAGATACTTAGAGAACACTATTTTAAGATTTAATATACTAAGGGTACTAAAAACGCGAGAGTTGACGTACTAAGTAGAAAAGCTATATTATAAAAAGATAGAGATGGATTAATTAGGTATAATTATTTAAAAATTATAGTAACCTAAGAGCATAAGTTATTAGAGAGTAATTAGGTAAAAAAGATTTAAGAAATATAAAATAAGGATCTAAACTTAAAGTAGTATAAAAATAAAGAAGTAATATACGTGCTAAGGAGCATTGTAAAAGAATTTATTAAAGAATTTTATTAGGGATATAATAGAGCTATAGGCTTAATATTAAGACTCTAGAAGGAGAATATTATTTAAGGAATCTATAGCTTAGTAAGAGAAGTTATAAAAGAATATCTAGATTGCTAAAGGAATAAGCTAATAAGGCATAAGCTATATAGAGGGCTATAACCTATTAAGACGCTAGAACGTCTATAAGAGACAATATTATAAGGCTTTATTATAAAGTTACTAAAGTTAAGAGACTCTATTACTAGATAAAATTATAGTACTATCTTAGTAATAGTAGATAAGTTAACTAAATAGTCCTACTTTATAGCATATATAGAAGAAATCCTAGTAAAAGATATCGCCAAAATCTATATTAAAGTATATATAAAACACAAAGTACTAATAAAGATTCTATTAGATAGATATTTAAGATTTATAGTAGCATTTTAAAAGGTATTTTAAGCGGAATAAGGGGTTCGCGTAGTAATATTAATACTGTATTATCTATAGATAGATAGTTAAACAGAGAGATTAAATTTAACGCTAGAATAGTATCTAAGGTATTATATCAATTACGTATAGAATAATTGGGTATTATTACTACTAGTTATATAGTTTATATATAATACGACAGTATAGAAAGGCATAAAGACATTATTATTTTAGGCGAATTATAGATATAAGCCTAAAATATCGTTGTTACTATAATAAGTAAAGAAAACGAGTAGTATAGCTAAGTAAAGAATAGAGATGTTAATAAATATTTATATAGACCTTATGGAATTAATAAAGTTAGTATAGAAAAGAATAAAAAAGTACTATAATACTAAGAGATTTAAGGGACTAGATCTTAAGGAGGGGAATAAAGTATAACTACTATATAAATTTTTTAAGAGTTAACGACTAAGTAAGAAGTTAGACTATATTAGACTAGGACCTTTTAAATTTATATAATAAATTTTACTAGTTATATTTAAATTAAACCTACTAGCTAAAATAAAGATCTACTCTATATAGTATATTATAATACTAGAGCTAGCACATGGAGATATTAAGCCACTAGTTTATAAAGTAGACACATATAGAGGATAGGAAGAAGATAAATAGTAAGTTTTAAAGATTATTAGTTATAAGAATATTAATAATAAAATATAGTATAAAGTTAAGTAAATAGGCCTTAATAAGACTACCTAGGAGCTATTATAGAACTTAAAAAATGCTATAGAAAAGGCATAAGAGTATTAAAGAAAAATAGGTTAGGCGATATTAAGAAGTAGCTAAAGATAAGCTAAAGTATCTAAGGGATCTACTACTAGCGTATTAGTTATTTCCGCCTCTTCTTAATTAGAATCCTTTTTAGCCTCCTTAGCCTTAAGCTTATAGAGACCTTACCTAGTAAGACGTTACTTCTTAAAGTATACCTTTTTATAACCCTTTTTAAGACGGACTAACTGAGCATAAGTAGTCTATTAAGCTTTAAACACTTTTTACTCTTTAGTATAGATCCGCTCCCTGTTATTTTAGAGCTTTTATACCTTAGTAAGGGCTAAGACTAGTTTATCCTTAAAATAAAACACCTTAGACTAAATATAAAACCCTAAGGTAGATTAAATAAGAAATTTAATAGTTATAAAGAATAATAAGACGTGTATACTTAATATTAAAAACAGATTAAGCATTATAGGACAATTATATATTTACTTGCGTATATTTAGTATATAAAGAAGGTTAGCAACTAAACGGAGCCGCGATTATAATATATACTAACTTTTTCTCTATATAATAAGAATAGGACGGTATAACTTTACTAAGTAAAAGGATTATAGTTACTAGCTAGTTATAATAGTTAGATATAAAAGATTTAATAAAAGGTATTAGAAATAATAAAGGTTATTAAATTAAAGATAGGAATGCTATACCTCTAATAAATAACTTAGAGACAGGAGATATCTTTAAGGATAAAGATAAAAAGGAGGGGGATAGTGTTATAGACCTTATATTAGCGGTAGTAGAACTACTAAAAAGATACATATATAGGTTAGTTAGGATAGTATAAGAGATACTAAAACTAATTAAGCTATAAAATAAGGGGTAGCTAAGTTATATTGTTGGTTACACAAGGTGATATCACGTAGCTACGGTTCGTAGATAGTATGATAATAATTCTGTGTTCTCCTTGAAGAAAGGGGTGAGGAACTTAAGGTTCCTCACCACGCTAGTGCCGCGGCGGCACGTGATGGCAACTTGCCGCACGTAACGGCAACTTGCCACACGTGACGGCAATATACCTCATATGGTGACCATTTGCCTTTATTCCCAACATATATAGCTAGTTATATTATAAGTTTAAAACGTAAAAATGTAGGAATATAGAAATATAAGATATACTAATATACTTAGTATATTTCTTAGGCACAGTATTATATATTTAAAGGACTATAATTCCTACTTAGATAGTTCTCTTCTTTATAGTAAATCTTAGAATATAATTAGAGTTAATCTATTAGGTAACCTACTCCACTAGTTATATTTATATTATTGACTATTTTTAACCTATATACCTAGTCTATTAACAAGTCCATCGTAGTATTTGTTACAGTACTATTATAGACCCTAGTTATTGGGAAAATATTCGCAGGATAAGATCTAAGTAGACTTTATTTAGCGCGTTTCGCGTAATTAACATGCAATTTAACTAACTTTATACGCAATTGACCAACTTAATATATGTAAAAGTTAAATAATACGTAGTTGACCTATTTAATAACTTTAAAAGCTAACTGTATATTTCTTAACACGTAGTTAACCTATTTAACATATTTAAAAGTTAAATAATACGCAGTTAACCTACTTGATAACTTTAAAAGCTAACTATATATTTCTTAACATGCAATTAAGGTAAAGTTATATACTATATATTTAACTTTTATATATAATCTTATACAATCTTATACAATCTTATATAATTTTATTACTTAGAGGCTCTATATAAGGCTCTATATAAAGCTCTATATAAAGCTTTATATATAAAGGCTCTGCGTAAAGCTCTATATATAGAGACTCTATATAAAGCTATATTAGGTCCCCACTATATTCCTAATAACCTCTATATATACCTCTACCGCCTTATTTTTTACCCCCCCCCCTTATATCCTTTCTACTTAGGGAGGTACTAAAACGGCAGCTAGTAGAGGACTATTACTAAAACTAAATACCTATTACTAAACTAGATAACTATTACTAAAACTAGATAACCGTTACTAGAACTAGATAACCATTACTAAGGCTAGATAACTATCGCTAGAGCTAGACAATTATTACTAAAACTAAACAACCGTCGCTAGAGCTAGATAACCGTCGCCAAAACTAAACAACTATTGCTAGAACTAGGCGACTATTACTAAAACGTTATTAGAACTAAATAACTGTTACTAAAGCTAGATAACTATCGCTAAAGCTAGATAACCGTCGCTAGAACTAGATAATAACAACTATTTAGCGAACACTATAAATGATTTAATTAATTAATTGAATTAAGGTAGCATAAATAGGTAGGTATAAACAGGTAGATGCTAATAGGTAGATAGATACAGATAAGTAGGTAGATATAAATAGGTAAGTAGATATAGATAGGTAAGTAGATATAAATAGGTAAGTAGACGCAGATAGGCAGGTAGATATAGACAGGTAGGCAGATATAGATAGGTAGGTAATATAAATAGGTAGATATAAATAGGTCTATATTTACTACTCTTAGTAGCTACTTTTTAGCTATATATATTATATAAAAAAAAGTATATATAATTTATCTTGCTAGCCTTTAAAATATCCTTTATTTATTATTTGTTATTTAAAATATACTTGTCGGAATATATGGACAGAGGTTACGTAGTTACGTGTCGTCGACGTGTCGTCGTCGTGTCTTTGATTAGTCATCCTTATGGTGACTAATCAACCCCCTTCTTAGGCACCGCGATCCTTATCCCTTAACCCGCCGGAATGCGTCCTACCGCTATCGATAAGAACTAGCCAATCAGATCAACCAAATTGAATCGTCATAGGAGTAAAATCGGGCAGCGGCCATGGCTTCGGTGGTGGCTTTTTAGCACATCGATCCCGCTAAACGTTATATTGAGTCGGTTGAGCAAGGTCTATATCATTGGAAGTACGATTAGAAGGCATTGATAATAGTAATTAGCTATACATGTTATTTTCATTCTGGTGTTCAAGCACGGACCAGCTTCTAGTAGGACGCCGGCGGGTTAAGGGATGATCCTCTGCTTTTAATACCTATTAGACAAGAATCAAATTCATCAGTTAATAGGCCAATCAAGTGCACTTGGGTGATACCGACAATAGAGGTAGATGGCTCTAAATATGCCAAATGCGTAGGTTGCGCGCAGGTTGCACGCAGGTTGCGCGCAGGCTGCGTGTTAAAAAAACACGACATAGGCTAGTCGGTCGGGTTACTAAATGCCCTCAACTGCGCGCCAATTGCGTTAACCACTAACTATTGAGGCCATTAAGAGGGTACTATATTTTGCCGATGCAGGGGCTCGGCCGAGCCTTGGCGCCATGTATATAAACGTGTCCTTTCCTCGACCTTCTTCCAGACCTTGTCTTGGAATTCTCGTTTACTGGCTACTAGTAGATTCTGTTCTTTTGACTAAGCCATTATAGTACTTCCTACAAGGCTTTATTATATAAATTAGTAATACTAAATAGGTAGACTTTTATCATTTTTTATTGTTTAGAGAATTAATTTTAAGGAGTAGTTATATTGCCGAATTGGTAGTATTATTAAACCTCAGGTCCGTATCCTATTATCTCGCTATTATATTTAAGTTTGTAAGTTTTATTATTAAAGAAGATACCTATTTCCTTAAATTAACTTTTAGATAGTAAGTTTGCTAGTAAATATAGCACGTAAAGAATATTATATAGAGTAAGCGTGCTTCTATAGCTTTTATTAGGTAATGCGGTTTATATAGAGATAGATTCTTTGCCTACTAATTAAGCTTTATAGGGACCAACTGTATTTAATAAAGTGTCGTTATTAACGTAGTTAAAAAGAAGTTTATAATTCTTATAGCAGTAAACAGTAGCGGCGGTATTATAAATAAAGTTATACTTGCTTAGTTAGGCTTGTACTACCGCCGCTATAAGCTTATATTATAGATTTACTTTATATTTAACTTAATTAGAGTAATTATTAAGCTAAATAGATGGCCTAGTTGTTCTCTACTTCTTCCTTATACGGATTTTATCGCTAATATTCTTTAGTACGTTTTCTAGGTTTCTCTTCTAGTAATCTCCTTTTTTTTTATTTTTTTATTTTAATCCATTGTATTATACTACGTACAATACTGCGCATACAGCCTCTAGGCTATGGCGCTATAGTTCTATATATATAAATCCTTTCTAGGCAGCTTAATATGTACTAGTAGCTACATCCTAGTAGTTTATAAGCTCCTAAGCTAGGAGTTTATAGTCCCTTAGTAAAACACCAAGTTACTACAACTACTAGGGAATGAGAAAACAGTAGGAAAAACTACGAAATCCTAATACCTATCCCTATCCTTTTGCAATTTATTTCTATTCCTTTGCTCTCTATTATTATTTTACTAAAAGCCTAATAGGCTTCTAGGATTGTATTTGTTTTTATTCTTCCATAGAATCTTCTTCGCGTACTAGTTTAGCTACTTTAAGAGTTTCGCAGTCTTTACTATTAGCAAAGTGTTTTTCTTTACAATTAATGCAAAGAGGGGTAGTGTGCTTGCAAGGCTTGCCCATCGCTATACAGGTAGGGCAGTAGTGGTCTTTAGTAGGTAGTTATATATTAGCTAGTCATACAGTAGAGTTCAACACGCCTACTTATCTAGGCCTCTACCCCAGTTTTCTGGTACTTTAGTCCTAGTCTATAAGCAGTTGGCTGCCACCACCTAATACGGGGATTCTCACCAGTTCTTTCAGATATCTTATAACGGGATTGGCCCGAGTACTAGTCCGCCCCCCAGCGGTCTATATAAGAGTTTCCTCCTAGAGTTANTACGCTTTCGNACGGCTTAGGAGCCTTCNATAGCCTCTAGTTTTACGCTTNTCTTNATTNTTTCCGCCAGCGNNGGCATAAGCTGCCATTTACAGGGGTCGCAACTCCCGTCTNACGCGCCTACTNGCGTAGTCCTACGAGGGCGTCGTAGCTGCATCCTGCAATGTAGCTAGGTATACCTTCTACGGTCAAGGCCCAGCCAAAACCTCTCCCGCCTGAGTAACTCCTGTTTGCTCCTTAAGCGTCCCTCACCAGCGTACTACCCTAGCGAGCAGTCCTGTCTATTGGTACACCGACACGCGCATCCGTTCTCTCGAGCCACGTAGTAGTCTCTCCAGCCAAGACATGATCCTGCCTGCCTACCAGGTGCACTAGGGGTCAGAGCCCAGCTAAGGGGTGAGGTCCCTAGAGCCAGCAGTGGCTACTACGCACTACGCCCCGCGGGAGGTTTTAATTCCCGTTTCGCGTTGCCTGTAAGAGTCTCCTCATGACAGGCCGACCGTGTCTTGCAGGAGGGGGCTATAGACCAGGTCCCATGCCAGGCAACCTGCTCCCCCCTCTCCTACTAACCAAGCTTGTGTCCCCCCTTTTTATAAGCTGGCCTGTGTCTCTAACTGTCGAGACCTCGTCCGACTGGCCTGTGTTTCCCCCTACAGCCTCCCCCATATATATATGCATCTGCATATTGCGTCAGGTTGCGTGCACCACGCCTATTAAGACCCTCCTGTGAGTCACCTGGTCGAACGCCATGGGGCCATCGAAGCTGGCCTGTGTTTCCGCTACCTAGAGCTTTGCCCGTGTTTCCACCTCGTTGAGCCGTCTGGTCGCCGTCGCGTCGCCGTCGCGTCGCTATCGCGTCGCTGTCGCGTCACTGTCTCGTCCAGGTCGCGCGCACCACGCCTATTAAGACCCTCTTCTGAGTCTCCTGGATGTACCGAATAGGCTCTCGTAGAGGGGCCTTAACGAGTTCTCTAGGTAGGGCCTTAACAAGTTCTTCGCGGTGGCCTTGGGGGCCTTAACAAGTTTCGTACGAGGTATCTGCGACGCGTTAACCTTAACAAGTTCTTATAAAAAGAGGTTCCCTACGCCCTCGCCGCCTTTACGATCTCAGAGCTAGTGCAAGCCCAAGGGTGTCCTGTTGTACGTCTAGGTCGTCCACGTCGGCTGGCTGAATAAGGCCAGTTTCGGGCCTGGCTACGAGCCAGGTAGACGTACATCGGGTGGTTTTCGTATCCTAGTTTCCCTTGATAGCCCCCCTAGATGGTAGAGCAGGAGCCCTAGGCGGGGGCAGTAGGACTCCTGGTGTTGTTGAGGGCGATGCTTCGTACGCGTCGCGAGCTCAACACCACAGAACCGCGACGACAGCGCGCTGCACGCGCTGCGACGGCTCCCTACCATCGCCTCTGCACTTGGCCATCAAAGGAACGATTTCCTGATGATGTTTCCACCCGCGGCGACGTGGACGCGTGCAGTAGGGCTTCGCGGGCTGGTTATAGAGTTAAAACTCTATGTATTGCTTATCTTCTATATAGGTGGTTAAAGAGATTTTAAGGAACTTTAACCGTACGGTCGAAGTTGTCTAATTGGTCAGATTCCTGCCAAGAGGTTCCCCCCACAAGTCTCATCACGTGATATCGTTGTAGGCTTGTTTTCCAACAGGGCAGCCATTAAGCCACAGGCTCCGCAGCAGGCTCTGTAGGAGAAGAATGTATAACTAGGAGATTACATCCAGATTAGGTCACGGCCTGCGGATAAGACAGCTAAAGCTAGGAAGAAGAATAAATCGTCCGACCCTTAGAGACGGTCTTGGAGACGGACGTTTAAGCCATTAACCCGCAGCAGGCTCCGCAATAGGTGTAGGATATTCAACTAGGGGACAGTCAAGTTCTAAGGTGGGGGAGGGGACGCAGGTGACGGCCGTATAAAGGATTTCTATTTGTCTGCCTAATTACCGTATTTCCTAAAGCTCGTTTCTTGCTTACTTTCTTAACTGCGACGCGTTGATCGCGACGCGTTAATCGCTGCAAAGATGTCAGCTCAGCTCACCGCCTGTCAATGAGCCAATAGCGATTTTCCATCTCGGGGATGGAAAATCCTAATTGGTCCATTCGGCAGTAGAACCGGCAGAACTCTACACCGCCCCTGGAATTCGACAATGCGCCAGCTACACGATGGAAACGGGCACCACGAGCCTCAATTGATCGATTGTACGATGCAGAGCCAGATGCAGAGCCAGACGCAGAGTCTTGATCGAATGACTGCACGGAAGCCTTGATCAATCGAACGACTGCCACGACCAGTCGAAGAAACGAATCAAGCCAGAGCCTCGATACCAGCACGTCACCGTCACTGAATCAAATCAGTCGAATGTCGTCAAATTAGAGCCTTCGACCGGGCCGACCTTATCCCTTAATCGAACGACAGCTGATCGCAGCACGACTGTCACTGCCATTCGAACTCAGTACTGCGCCAGCTGCACGACAAGGACGGGCACTGCGGCGAGGAAGGGACCTATATAAAGGCAGCAGCATGATATTAGAAAATAAGCACCACGGAACGATAAAGCAGTATACGAAGAGGCACTAACAAAGATGCTCTACAAGAGATCGTACATAGGGCACGGCTGACCACGTTAAGCCTAAACCATCCTTATGCGACTAAGACGGAACCAGGCCGTATCTGGCTAAGGGGTTGTTCGGTTGCAAATCGCCTCCATTTCATATCTGTTCAATCCGTGCGCCTTTTAGTGTCGCCCGTTTTGGAATTAGTGGCGGCTACTACCATGGCTCATTTGAATATGTAATTGAGTTGATTGTTCGGTTGCAGCTCTATAATAAGGCTCCATATTTGACTTCGCATAATGCGTAATTAACGTCGGTGAGCGATTTAAATGAGCCTCTCTCTGCCACTAGGCCTCTATCGCGACTCCCTACTTTGGTGTAGCAATGGAGCCTCCTCCTCGGCCAACGCCCTCTCTGCGATTGACGTTTCTTACATCTTTGCCCACCTCCCGTAGGAGCCGTGGTAGAGTTACAGCGACGCCCGCGACGCCCGCGACGCCCTAGAAACAAGCTTATCACAATTGTAAATGTTAAAATTATATTATTATATAAGGCTTATAAATGCGACAGCAGTATCGCAATTAGGGCGTGTGGAGTCACTATATCGGAAGAAGTCGTTACTTTGCGCGTATGCGAGAGCTCCATATTGAAATGGAATATGGAACAGGAGCTCGAGGCTACATATTGAAACGGTGCCAAGAACCTCATTTCAACTACTGTATACAGTATAGCTTGCAAATTTGCCGCGCTTACCGATATGGAGGAGCTCCATATTCAAAAGTCGTCATATTTACCGAACGACACCCTCATATTCATATTTGAGCTCCATTTCGGTTACAATATGGAGCCTCCATACTGAAACGGAGGTGCAACCGAACGACCCCTAAGCTAGTAAAGGACCTTGTCAAGGATTACAAGGGAACAAGAATTGGGCGTACGGGGGTTCAGTCTTTTCCTCAGAGGTCGTCTTGATGAAGGACTGTATTGAGAATGCAAGACAAGGAATATGCGACGGAGGTAGTTACAGCAACTAAGAAGCTGCTACCAGATGGCTTCAAAGATATCGAGGACGACTTAGGCAAAACGTAGAGCCAGCAGGACAGCAATCAAGAGACTAGGAGCAAAAGACAACACTAGGGAAGGCTCTTAAGCCGGAAGAAGATCAAGGATACGCGAGGTCAAAGCGTACTGCCAGCAGCGAGGGCAAAGAAGCCGGCCAGGATCCGGGCAGTAACACTTGGCAGTAACTTTACTGCCCGAATCTCTTGCCAAGTTTCGTTCTGCCGGTGTAAAATCAGCGGCTTGGAGCTTGTTTTTAGTGTTATAGATCTAGATTTTAGAGCCGTAGATCAATCGATCGGCGTAGAGCCGTTGCATCGCAGTAAAGCTATGTCTAAGTAATCTACATCGTAATCCTTGGCATGGTGTTGCATGTGGAAATATTTAATCGTGAGGGGTTTATATTTTAATTAAATTTATAAGATTACAACTAAAAGTCCTTGCGGCGCAGTGGTATAGTATATTCTACGGTTGTATTAATTTAGAGCTAGCCTAACAAGATTTGGGGTTGCTCGGTCACTAGAGGAAAGTCATAATACTTAGCGTGGTGTTAAATTTAGGGTGCCTCTGCTACTGTAGTGGTAGAGACGCCCTAAATTTCTAACGATTAAGAGAAGCCAGAGGCAAATCGACGTGTAAAAGCAATTTGTTTGAGAGTTAACTTACGAGTTACAAAGGTAATTCGAACAAGGACTCGAGAGGGAGGGTCACCTTAGGAGAAGAGCAAGCAGATGGTAAATAAACATCCCGGGCGCTTTGACACCGAAGTACTCCGAGACACGCCACCGCACGGTTATATTATTGTATTTGGTGGGTCCCACAATACTAATTTATAACTTGGACGTGCTAGAAAATGCCACATTGTCTATGCTGTTAAGAGAGGGGCTAAGGGAGGGGAGGTCGTCGAATCCACTACGGCAACTTATTCCTTTCCTATTCTTTCTTTAAAGCAATAAGATAACTACACCTATTTAGAACGCTAGAGTGCTTACTAGCTTCCGGCTCGAGTAAGTGTTTAGGAGGGATTGGTTAAATAGCTGCCTGCGTTTCCGCGATTGCGTTCTCGTTTCTTAGCTTCTTATAGGCCTTCTATTTGGCTGGCTGGGTTTCCTAGGGCGCGGTAGCGGCGGTAACAGAGGTAGAGGCGTCTATTTTGGGTAAAGGTCTCGGTCTAGAGCGTAGGGAGCTATTACCACGTATTTATATAAAGCTTGGGTGGCGATTAAGCGGTGTTGAGAATCTTGGCGGTAATGTGTACGTCCGTTTAACCGTGTAGTAGCCTGCGGGGCATGCCGGGGTAAGGGGGTATTGGTGAATATTGTATTTGTATGGCTTTTACTAGTAAAATAGGTGCCCGAGTAGTGCCTTGGCTACCCTGACCGCCTGCTAAGCCGCCGCCGATTAAAAGATTCGGGCAGTAAAGTTACTGCCAAGTGTTACTGCCCGGATCCTGGCCGCAAAGAAGCAGCCGCAAAAGCCTAAGGATATACCGAAAGAGTCAAAAGCAAGGACAGCCTAGAGAGGGAAGAAAGCAGCTACAAAAGACGTTCTAGAAAAGCACCGGGCCCGCGAAAATGGTCTACTGGAAGCCGCCGTTTATGCTTACAAGGGAGGAAGTCATAAGACAGGTCTCTGGATTGGACGTCTAAAGGATACCGAGAGCCTTAATTATACAATGCGGGGCCTTAATCAACTGCATGGATATAGAGCTTTGACCGAACGACTGCACAGCCTAAGTCTTAATCGATTGTCCGTAGATGCAGAGCCTGCGGATGCAGAGCCTTAGTAGAACGTCGACGGACTCCAAGCCTTGATTAAGCATACGACGATGCAGAGTCTCGATTAGACAACGATACGGAAGCTTAACTGAACGCCTGTAATGCGAAGCCTTAATCGCACGTGCAGCAGAAGACACCTTAAGTCAAGCCAGAGCCTTAGTTAAATCTTAATCAATCAGACGCCGCCTCTACGGTCAAGTCGGATTAGCTAGAGCTTTAGACCGGGCCGACCTAATACCCTATTTAAACGTCAGTCGATCGTACGTTATCGCAGCCAGATCAAATTAGTTACCCGTCGCCGTCCGGTCAGACGTCTTCAATCGGCAGTTAAAGATGCATTACCGCAGGCACGCAGGCACGCAGGCACTAGGCCTGATTAGGAAATCAGTATACGGCTGACAGAACATCAGAAACACGGTCAATCAGCGTCTTGGGGCCTCTGCGAGAGCCTCTCCCTTTAACCCCCCTTATTAATCGATTGCCGCCCGTCTTAACGCCCACGGATTAGTTAACCAGAACGACCTTTCCTATAGACACAGATACGGAGCTTTACACGGAGTCTACGGATATGTGACGATGGTACTGGAGGAGTCCTCCACATGCGTTTCCTGCTTACATAAGCAGAGTCCCTTCTTGTTCGGTCCCCGCAGCAACTACTTCGGTATCCGTAGTAGTCACCCCGGACCCCGTAGATATAGGCCTATATCAAGGCCTATATTCCTCGTAGTTAGATTCCATAGCTTCATTCATTCATTCAATATCATTCAGTTCATCAGGTTATGAGCACTCGTTGCTACCAAGCTGCGACGTTAGAAGATTAACACCTTACCACAGGTTGCATCAAGGGTTACCACACCCGTGCTAGGTTATTCCTTACTGCTCTGCATTATTTCTTATTATCAAATCTACGCGTTAAGTTCGTGTATTTACGCATTAAATTTATTTATTTACGTGTCGCCATGGGTAAAAACTATCCAGGCATTCAACGCCTTAAAAAAGACGGTTTAAATTAGACCCAATATTAGACGCAGCTTAGCACGTACCTATGTGGTAAGGGCCTTCTGCATATTATTTAGGAAGATACGGGCCCACCCCTCTACCTAAAGCTCTAGGAAGAAAAACCTACGATATCTATTAATTAAGTACTAAAGGATGTTGACAAGGAGGAGCGAGACGAGATCCTTAAGAGGTCTCAAATTATTGCGGATACTAATAATTTAATTCGCTCAGCCAATAAGGCACTCTCCTATAAGTATAATAAGGAGTTTAAATAGTACAGCAAGGAAGACGGTAAAGTCTATTTAGTTATCCTTAGTATAATTAACAATAAGATCCTTACTACCTTAGAATATAAGCAGACGGCAAAGGACTACATTAATTACCTTAAGCAGGCGTTTAAGGCCCGTGGCTTAATCCATAAGGCCAATATATAGAAGACTTTTATTAAGCTCCGTTTTTAATTAGACTAAGCGGTTACTACTTTCTTAAGCTATTACTAAGAAGCGGTTTAAGGAGTTAAGTAGGTAAAGCTTGCCCTAGATAATAAGATTATTAACTATTAATTTATTAACGCCGTTGACGAATACTTCCCTATATAGGCTTAAATCTAACGTAATAAGATTCGCGACGGCCACACGATTATACTAGTTTAATTAATTACTGACCTTACCGATAAGGCTTAGCGAAAGGACTTACTTAAGAGCTTTGCCTTAGTTAATAAGCCACCAGGTAACTCCGGTCAAGGACGCGGCAACAGCTATAGTCGCGGCAATAGTTAAGGCAGAGGTAGTAGGGGAGCTAGCTGTGGTGCCTTATTAGGCAATTAAGGCCCTATCAAGGATGCCTTAAATAAGTGCGGATAGTATAAGCTAGGTCATCTAGGTAGCAAGGAAAATTACTAGATAAAGCACGCCTACCTAAGGCCCAAATAGTGGAGACCTAGAGAGAGATAACCTTAGCGCTTAGGTAATAGAGCAGCCTTAATAACTACTAATAAGGCCTCTAAGGGGACATTTAATCGCCCCTCTCAAGCTACTAATTTAGCAACTAGATCGATCTTTACTACCTAGGTTATTAGGCCAGCAGCTATAGCTTTAAGAACGAATATTAAGGACTTCTAGATAGCTAATAGTTGCTCAAATATTTACATAGGTAACAATATTAGGAAGTTTGTCTAGTATTAGAAAATTAAACCTATCTAAATTTAGACAGGAGGAGGCCTAATAAAGGCTATTGGCGTTAGATTAGTTAAGCTTATAGTCGCCTAAACTAACTACTTAGCCTATATAATTATATTTACCAAAGTATATTACTATCCTAACTTCTTTATAAATGTCGTCTCGCTTAGTGTTCTATGAGAAAAGGGAGTCTTCTTTAACGGTCTATAACACAATTAACTTCGTTAAAGATTGGGCAAAAATAGCCTACATCCTATACATCAATGGACTTAATTCGTTTATACTAGTAGACAACCCTATAGAGGTCCCTTTTGCAATAGCTCTGGCTACCATACAATCGCGCCTCTATAAGAAAGGCGTGCTTACTAAAGCTACTATAGAGACTTAGTACAAGAGACTATAACATCTTCCTCCTAACTAGATACGTTAACTAGCTAGAAGCATAAAGGGGATTATAGTTACTAAGGATAAGCCATTTTATTGCGAGGACTGTTATTTTAAAAAGGCTAAGAAGTAAATATTAAGACGCCCTTAACAACGCAGTAATCGCATATTTAAAAAAGTGCACGATAATGTAGTTAGGCCATTAAAACATAAAGGTCTTTACTGAGAGAAGTACTAGGTATTATTTACTAATAACTAAACACGCTTTAGATGGATCTACTATATATTAAATAGAGGCTCTACAGCCTCTACCTTAAAGCAGTTCGTCTATATAATTAAGACTTAAATAGGGATAATAATTAGCTGCTTCCGATTAGATGGAGCTGCTAAGTGGTTTAGTAAGGATATAACCGATTTCTTTAAGAACGAAGGCATAGTCACTAAGGCCTCTACCCCGTATACTGCACACCAAAATAAAATAGTAAAGAAGGCCAATTACCTAGTTAAAGAAAGGGTTAGGGTGATATTAATTAAGACTTAATTGCCACTAAAGCTCTAGCCTAAAGTCGCTAAGGCAGCTATATATAGGCTCAATATATTACCTATATTAGTTAATAAGGACAAAGCTCCGCCCGCTTAAGCAATAGCTCTCACCCTAGGTAATACTAATTCTATAATTACGTACACTAACTAGAAGATCTATAGCTATCCCGCCTACGTCCTTATTAATAAAAAAGACCCTTAGCGGTAGTAGGGTAATAAGTTTATTACAAGAGCTTAAAAAGGATAATTAGTTAGCTATAAAGGCTTATATATATATCGCGTCTATCTACCTTATAAAAATAGGGTTATTCAATTAAGTAGCGTTACCTTTAATAAATTAGGAACCTTTCTTACTACACCAATCAGTAAGGAAGAAGGTGGCGATAATAATATCTACTAAATATTACTTAAGGAACTTCCTACCGAAGACACTACACCAGAGGTCTCTTGGTCACCGCAGGAAAGAAGTAAGGCTTCTTAGTCACTACAGGAAGGAAGTAAGGCTTCTCGGTTACCGTAGGAGGTAGATAAGGTCTCTCGGGCCTTATAGTTAGGGGGTAACTCTTAGTCGGGGGGTGCCTCTGGCGATTACAATATCGCACCGCAGCTCAATCAACCTCCCCTTACTAATAACGAATAGGCAGGCCTTAACTAGCAAGAGCTTCCTAATCTAGGAGGACACCTCTATTAAGAAGGGACTTCCCTAAAAAATATCTACTAGGAGGATCTGGAATAGATTCTAACTAAGTACTTAAATAAGGAACCTAAACCTATAGCGAACACTTATACACGGTTAAAGCCACGGCTTAACTATAGCGTACTCTATAGAACTAAAAGGAAGGAGCCGGCTATAAAGGCTACCTACCTTACCCCGTCCTTTACCTATATATTTACAAGTACTCTATCGCAGCCTTAGTAGATAAAAATAACTAAAGGACTACCTCTAGAGCCACGGAACTGGAAGAAAGCCATAAATTTAATATTTAAGAAGGAGTGGAAGGCTGCGGTAGATAAGGAATAAGAGTCTTAAATAATAAATATCTTATTTAAGATTATTAAACTTCCACTTAGAGCTAAGGCTCTACCTATTAAATGGGTCTTTATATATAAATTTAATGAGAATAATGTCCTATTTAAATAGAAAGCATAGCTAGTATTACGCGGTAATAAGCAGCGTCTAGGAATTAACTATGGCGACATATTTATAAGCGTCGTTTAACCTAGTATATTTAAGCTACTAATAGCCCTAGTTGCCGCATACGATCTAAAGTGCAAGCACTTAGACGTAATTACGGCCTTCCTTAATAGGAAGCTTAACCGCAAGAATATCTATATTCAGCTGCCAGAAGGATACCGTTAATATTAAAAGGACGGCGTTGCCCTTATAGGCCTACTACTTAAGGCTCTCTACGGTCTTAAGTAGGCGCCACGTCTTTAATATAAGGAGCTTAAGAGCTTCCTTATTACCCTTAAATATATACCAATTCCAGCTAACCTATGCGTCTTCGTCAGCCAGCAAAGCAGCCAAATTATTATTGTCTACGTCGATAATCTTATCTTAATTAGACGAGATATACAGACGATTAAACTACTTAAAGAAGCACTTAGGAACAAGTACAAAGTGAGAGACTTAGGCCTAATTATGTACTACCTAGGTATTTAAATTATAAGGAACCGCTAAGCGGGATCAATTCGACTAGTACAGGACACCTATATTAGGAAGATCCTACATACGTTCTATATAGAAGACTACGCACTAGCCTTTACACTAATCCACCCATCTATAGTAGACTTTAAGCCACGTAAGCTTAAGGATCAAGCTCCACCAGAGCTAGTAAAACGGTATCAATCGCTAATAGGCTCTCTACTATATCTATATAATTGGACTCAGTCTAATATAGCCTAGGCTATAGGGAAGCTCTATTAGTTCCTATACAACCCTACCAAACTATATATAAACGCCATAATACAGATACTCGCCTACTATATAGGGACGATCGACTTAGGTATAGAGTTTGGCTTACCCTAAGGGCAGTAGCCACCTCCGAAAGCCTTCGCTAAAGCGTTAGCTACGGACTATACTACGCCTAATTATAATAGGAAGTATAGCGGAAGCGCACTAGGCGATATACCTAACCTATAGCTACACGGCTATAGCAATGCAGCGTTTATAGATGCGGTTAATAGTAAGTTAACTTCTAGCTATATCTATAAGCTAGCGGGTAGCCCAGTTTTATATAAGTTAAGTAAGCAGTTAATTCTTATAACCTCTACTATAGAGGCTAAGTATATAGCAATAACGCATGCGGCTAAAGAAGCCTTATAGCTCTATTAATTGCTTACTAATTTGGGCTACACTAGAAAGGATCTATTACCGATATATCTATATGGCGACAATTAACCAGCTATTAGCCTTATAAAAAGCGACAACTACCACGCGCGCACTAAGCACTTTAAGCTATACTAGCACTACATTCGTAACAAGGTTTAAAGCGGCGTAATCCACCTATAGTACGTGCCTACAAGCAGTATAGTAGCAAACGGTCTTACAAAGCCACTATTAACAACTTAGTTTAGGAACTTTGTTAAGCAGCTAGGCCTTATTTAATACAACATAAACACTAAACCTAAGTAGGAAATCGTACACAGGTCGGCAAAACCTCGGAGGGTACGCCATTTAACAACTCTAACTAATGCTAACGACTTTTAAATAGGGGATGGGAACGATATAGAGCTTATAACGGGTGATCGATTATAGCTTAGGGAGAGGTTAAATAGGACCCACAATACACTCGGAGGATTACGAGGTGTTTCTTTTATATATAAATAAGTTCAACACTAATTTAGGAAGGATCTGCTTCTGTTTTAGTAGAGCACTAGGGGGTATAACGATGGTACTGGAGGGGTTCTCCATATGCGTTTCCTGCTTACATAAGCAGAGTCCCTTCTTATTCGGTCTCCGCAGCAACTACTTCAGTATCCGTAGTAGTTACTCCGGACCCCGTAGATATAGGCCTATATCAAGGCCTATATTCCTCGTAGTTAGATTCCATAGCTTCATTCATTCATTCAATATCATTCAGTTCATCAATATGGAGCATATGGGTGCAGAGCCTTAATTGGACAACAGTACGGCAGCTTAACTGGACGCCATATATATGCAAAGCCTTGATCGAACGGCGGATGCGGAGCCTTGACCGATCGTACGTCTAGACGGAAGTTTCGACCAATTGTCTGCGGATGCAAAGCCTTAGTCGTACATGCAGCAAAAGGCACCTTGAGTCAAGCCAGGGCCTCATCAAATCTCGATCAGTTAAACGCCGTCTCCGCATTCAAATCAGGACAGTTAGAGCCTTTAACCGGGCCGACTTTCTACCTTAATCAAACGACCGAACGATCAGTTGCAGCACGTCGTCGCCAACCAATTAGATAGTCTTCGTCCAGCAGTCAAAGCAGGTATGCAGGCACGCACGTAGACACTAGGCCTACGTAGGAAATCAGTACACGGTCGGTAGATTATCGGAAGCATCGCCAGTCAACGTTTTGGAGCCGCCCTTGCTCAATTAGTCGATCACTTAACGCCCACAGATGCGAGCCTTATACGATGCAAAGCCACGGATAGAGCCTCAACGTAGAGCCTAATGCAGAAACCGATGCACAGCCAGATGCAAAGTCTTAATCAATCGAACAACCGTCTGCACGATCGAATCAATCTAGAGCCTTAGTCAACTGCCCTGCCGCTGCCACTGCCGCCGCCGCTGTCACTATTCTGTCCAGCTATTTTGTCCCTGCTGTCTCAACCAACTGCTCTATCTCTACTGTTCTAGATCTATACCGCTGCTAGATCGATTATACCGTCCAATTGTTCTAACCGACCTGTTCTAGGCCTAATACTATTTTAACTGTTCTACTATTACTCTCCCAACCNCCATACCCTACCGTTTTAATCGCCCCGCCGCCACCTAACTAGCTGCCTCCAACCGACTACTACCAACCGTTCCGTTATTAACCGTTCTGCTTCTGCAAAGGGTTCTGCTATTAAAAGTTCTACTACTAGATATCTTACTGCTTGCTATACGGACTAAGTTATTCTACTAACTATTCTATTACTAACCGTTCTACTACTAACCGTTCTATTTTATTTTACTACGCTAGATATCTACTTTTATTACTATTTCTATTACCATTACTATTACTACTATTACTACTACTACTGCTGTTACTGCTGTTACTACTGCCGTTATTATTTCTGGTTTACTACTATCCTAGTTGCTACTAGTAGGAAGATTAGATCTTAGCTATAGATAATAAAAGGGTACCGTAGAATAGTTTTATAGAAGGGTTAAGGATAAGGTTACCTACATTCTTTTAGGGATATACTTTTCTTTTCTATTCTACTTTTGCTATACTTGTTTGGCTATTCTTTTATAGTATAGAACGTTAGGGGACAACGTTCTTAGTAGGGGAGGTATATAGTGGTATAGATTAGATAACGCCTAGTGTTTTAGCATTTTCTTATATTTATAGAGCCTTCGGCTTCCCTTTTTACCTCCTTTTTATATATTATAAACCTACCAGAAATATATTCTTACTTCTCTTACTAACTGCTTATTACTAATTAATTTTAACTAATTATAACTAACTAACTAACTAACTAATAGATAGACTAATAGCACCATAACTTCCTATTTAAGAGTGGTCGTACCCTCCTATAATAGTATAGTAGTTATTAGCTAATTATAATAATTAGATATAGAGGATCTAATAAAAGGTATTAAAAATAATAAAGGTTATTAAATTAAAAATAAGAATACTATACCTCTAATAGACGACTTAGAGATAAAAGGTATCTTTAAAGACAAAGATAAAAAGAAGGGGGATAGTGTTATAGACCTTATATTAGTAGTATTATTGTTATAACACTGTTACAGACCCTAGTTAGGGGCTTGGCCGAGCTCGGCCAAGCCTTGGCGCCATATATATAGATATATCCTTTCCTCGACCTTCTTCTAGTCCTCGTTTTAGAATTCTTGTTTACTAGCTACTAATAGATTCTTGTTCTTTTAACTAAGCCTTTATAATTATAACTACTAAAAAGAGATATAAATAAGCTAGTTAAGATAGTATAGAAGGCGCTAAAACTAATTAAGCTATAAAATAAGGGAAACTAAGTTATAAGGCTAGTTATATTATAAGTTTATAATATAGAAATATAGGGAAATAGGAATGTAAGGGATATACTAATATACTAACGTACTTAGCATATTTTATAGGCGCAGTATTATATATTTAAAGGACTATAGTCTTTACTTAGATAGTTCTCTTCTTTACAGTAAATCTTAGAATATAATTAGAGTTAATATATTAGATAACCTACTTTACTAGTTATATTTACGTTATTAACTTTTCGTTTACCTATATACCTAGCCTATTAATAAGTTTACTATAGTATTTCCTATACAGCCTGTAACACCTCTAGTGTCCCCCCCCCCTTCCCCCTATATGCGCGCGCGACACACACCTAATTTTGCTACGTCTACAGGGTGTAGTACGTGGCTAGGGCTTAAGCCACGGCCCACATTGAATTCGGAGCTCGATTTTGAAGCTATTCTAAACTTCTCTCCCTTACTAAAAGTCGTAATATTTATTCTAGATCGTAGTGTTATAAGACTTCTTTCTCTTATTAATATAAGCCCCAAACGCCCTGCTCCTACCTCTATAGGTAGTCCCTCTACTCGCCCATATACGCTTACTAGCGCCGACTACAAGAAGGATTTTAATAAAGGCGTGCTGCCAGTCGCCCATATAGAGCCATATTAAGAAAGGCAATAGGGTAAAACACTAAGATCTAGAGGCAATATCACGACTTTTGGTGAGAGGGGAGTTTAGAACAGCTTCAAAATCGA
The DNA here is from genome assembly GCF_001692895.1 of Cenococcum geophilum 1.58. Taxonomy (NCBI): domain Eukaryota; kingdom Fungi; phylum Ascomycota; class Dothideomycetes; order Gloniales; family Gloniaceae; genus Cenococcum; species Cenococcum geophilum. The sequence continues at coordinate 3,233,979 of NW_027137564.1, read as the reverse complement.
GCTCCGAATTCGATGTGGGCCGTGGCTTAAGCCCTAGCCACGTACTACACCCTACAGATGTAGCGAAATTAGGTGTGTCACGCGCGCACACGGAGGGGGGGACACTAGAGGTGTTATAGGCTATAAGGCTTTGTTATAAAATTAGAATAAGGCACTCTTATATAAAAAGAAAGCTTCAAGTAGGTAAGATAATATACCTAGGTATTTAACTCTAGGAAATTAACGAGCTATATATAAGGGCATTATAGTAGTCTCCACGCATTAGGGTATACACTTTATTAATAATACTGTAAATAGTAAAATATAGTTACTTAACTAATATAGTAATATAAGAGATAGGTTCTTAAAGGTAGTAATAGAGGCCTTTAATTATATATTTTAGGAAGTAAGAAATAAGTATAAGGTATATTGCCTAGGTATATAGTAGGGAGTTAGTAAGCTAAGTATAAGTTATAAAAAGAGTTAATAGAAGAAGACAATATAGTAAAGAGTAGGTATAATAATACCCTAATATAAAGATAAGCTAATAAGGAGGGAAAGGGCTATAAGCCTAAGGTACTTATAAGAAGGTACTAAGCCTAGCCTTTAGCTAGGCCTTAGCTACCCCTAAGCGGCCCTTAGGTAATACACCTAAGTAAGGAATAAAATACCCCTTATGCCACCTTCCCCCCCTCCTTTATTAAGGCTAGCTTCTAGCTTATATACCTAAATAAATAAATTTCTATATATAAAAAGGTAAATAATACTAAAGTCTTACTATATAGAAAAATAGAGAGAAAGATTAGCTAAGTAGTCTTAATAAAAACCTTAACCTATAGCTAAAACCCAGTAGGAAAAAAGGCCTATTTAGGGTAAGAAAAGAGCGTCTGCTAGTAGGGTAAGACTTAATTACGTATAGTTAATCTTAAAGCTATAGCTTATTTTTAAGCTATCGCTATACTTTTAGGCGAACTATAGCTCTAAGAGACAATTGCCTGCAATTAGGTCTTAATAGCCCTATAGTTAATAACTAGAAAGTCTTTAGGATAGAGTTATAGCTCTATAAGAGATTATATAAGATCTTTAAGCCGCCGCTATTCTTTTAGGTAAGCTTAGTACTTTTATTAGTATTCAATATCAGTATAAGGCCGTATTGATATTGATATTAAATATAGTACAGTCTTTGCATAGTGTTTTAATTAAACGCTCTATGCCCCTAGGCTCTCGTAGAGCTTCAAAATAGCTACTCTCTCGCAACTGCTCTCTCACCACTATCGTCACCTTCGTGATCCTTGGTGTGGTGTAGTAGATATTAGCTGCTCTCTAAATTCTGCTAAGAGCTTAAAAGCCTCTTATACTACATTTGTCGCCATAAGCCTCCTCCCGCAGTAATATTACTTTATAGCCAACTCTTTAAGCACTCCGTATATTTAATATTCATACTCTTTAATAGCTTGCGATCCTATAAGATTGTTTACCATACACCTAAAAAGACTCGCTCAGCTTCTGCCAATATTAACAGTATAGATAATATATTAGTCGTAGGTAGTTAGCTCTATAAGTTAGATCAAGCTACTACTGCAGCGCTATGCTAAGAAGAAGTAGCTAACCTGCGCCTTTTACGAGGCGACTTAGGGGTGGTTATGGGTAGTGTATTTGATGTAGAGTCGCTCGACGCGTCGTTGTTACTAGAGTGGGTAAACTGATTAGAATTAAGCTTAGAAATAGCAGAGGAAGAAATATTATCGTCCTTAATTATAATGGTAGATAAGGGAGGCATGGCGTTAATTAAAGGGTGAGTATATAAGGGGGTGTAAAAATTGTTAAAATTAAATAATATTATATACGATGTCTTATAAGATCTAATTTAATACTTAGTAAGTTTTACTTTTTATAGGTTTACCTAACAAATCTAAAATACGCACGTATTATAAAGAGGCCCGAGAGTCACTTACTAATATATCTGCCTTATTTTTACCACCTTAACTCTAAAAAAAATCAAAAATCAAAATCTTTTAGTATTAAACATACTGTATTGATATTGATATTGAACTTTTAATATTTAATATTTAATATCGCTAATCAATACCGAATACTAATAAAAGCACTAGGTAAGCTATAGCTGTTATATAATTACCTTAAATAAAAATAGAGAACCTAATCTATATTCTAATAGAACTTTATATACGGATATAATCTACTAGGCGTCTACTAGTATACCTACTTTATACTATACGCGGTCGTTTTAGGTAAGCTCGGACCCCTAGAACTCGGCTACCCCTAAACTTAGCCACTTAAGCGATTTAAACCCCACCACTTTTAAAGCTATCTATACTTAATCAAATCAATCTAATATTCTACCCCTATGTATTATTTAGTAAATTGGCTCTAGCCTTTCTATCTAACGCCTTTTAAGGCTTTACTCTTAACTCCTTTGCCCTTATTTTAGCCTCTTTCTCCTCTACCTCTTCTATACCTTATTTAATCAATTATATATTTATAATTTTTTTTATTTAGATCTATAGCTGCCTATTTATAAAATTTTGGGCCTTTAAGGCCTTTAAGCTGCGATCCCACGCTATATATTCAAGCGTCTTTATATATAGCCTCTACAGTAAGTTGCTTAAGTTATTAACTTCTTTTGTATAAAAGTAACTAAGTCTTTTAATTAAGTATATACTCGTTATAAAGACTATAAATTATCTAATATATATTATAAGGCTTTTTTAGAGTGTCTATAATATTAAACCAATTACTATTAGCTTATTTAAAGCTTAAAGTCTCTATTAAAGGCTTATTTCCAACCTTTAAAGACTTAAAGCCCTTATACAGATTCTATAGATAAATACTAAAGGTATATTACCTAAATTTAACTATTTTTGCTAAGAGGCCTTCTTTTTAGGCTTTATAGTTATACTTAGTAAAGTGGTACCCTTTAATTTAAGTTATATTATTAAGAAATATAAGCTCTATAATTTAGTCCTAATATTTTAATTTTATAGAGGAAAAATATAATAGATTTAAGGGTTATTATATTAAATAAAGTAGTACAAAAATAAGTTATATATTATATTATATATATTATAATAAAAACTTAATTATATAGTGGCTTATATAACCATTAAAAATAATAATTAAGCTTTATTACTAAATAATTTAGTTTTAGGTAAGAAAATATTAGTAAATTAATTAAATATAATATAATACTGTCGGTACCAATTTAATGGTATAAGTCAGATCCAGGGGCACGAAATACGTGTAGTATTGTATGCTCGTTTGGATAATAATAACTGTCCTTTATATTGAAGCAGACTACGGGGTCTATATACTAATACGTCCCCCTAATTAGTCAATGCTTTATAAACAAGGTAGTTGGTGCATTAAATGCGTAAGCAGGTAGTTGGTGCACCAAACGCGTAAACAGTGGTTGTGTACCGAACGCGTAAGCACGCGGTCGGTACAACAGGTGCTGTAATCAGACACTAGCGGTACTTGAAAAATAAAACCACCTATATACAGCCTCCGTAATTGCTTCAATAAAACCATAAAACACAAAGGAAAATACATAGGAGACCCCCCCCAAGATGCCGTCTAGGCTGCCTTCCAAACGGTGCTCCAAGCTAGTTGTAAGTCCTGCTTACGACCCATAAAATCAACCGTACGGTCTTCTAACGGGCCGTAGATGGACCATACGGCCTTCTAACGGGCCGTAAATGATCCATAAGTGCTCCGTTAGTCTCGTTCTACCCATTCTATAACCTTCAGGTTAAGCTTATTTATATTAATTAAGGCTTTAAGAGCTTAATACGGCTTTGCCTTAGTCATGGCGTTTGCTGGGTTGTTTCCGCCGTTAATCCATTTAACCTCCGTAATCTCGCGTCGTTTATAGGCCTGATGTAAGCACATTAGGTCGACCATAAGCCTCTTCTCCTATATTATACCTAGCTTAACTAAGCAGTTATAAAGGGACTTTAAATCGGTGTATAAGACCAGGGGTAACTATTCCGACTATAGGATCTTTTAGATTATTAATCTAATTGCGGCTGCTATATCAAAGCCATAGGCCAGTATGTATAGTTTAGAAGCTAGTACACTGCGGGTCACTCGTTTGCATTTAATTAAGGACTAATACAAAATATTTGCGTCTTAATTACGGTCCGTAAGTACAATTACAAAGCCGATTTGCGATAATAGGTCCTTATTATTAGCAAAGGATGCGTCCGTAAATACCAGTAAGCTTAGGGAATTTTAATCTAGTGGTACAAAAGTAAGTCCCCTTATTGCATTGTTAATTTGCCACTAAATGCGCTTATTAAGCTGCTTAACATTTTCCTCTTACAAATCTACTGCCTAGGCCGCAAAAGACAAATTATAGGCAGATTTAGGTTAACAGACCGTGGCAATATAGGCGCCTCTTACGCGCTATACAACATATTAGTCCTTCGTATTTACGGTCTTACGGGTCTCTCTATAGGAGCTAGTAAGGTCTACAGGCCTTGCTATAACAGGCCTTAAGTTTTAAGCTTGGCGTTCCTAAATCAGCTTAATTAGGTTGCCCTTTTAGGTAATCAAGCCTCCATTAAACTTAATCGGATTTTACTCAGTTAGCTGCTCTCGCGGCTTTACCAAAAACTTTACCTTTTATAGTTTAGTCTCTTTAGCATCCGCAAAGGTTTAGTCTACTAGGAAAAGAGTATTATCTATTTAAAGTCCAACAATACTAAGGCCATTTAATTGGGTATATAGAAGGCAGGGGTCGTAGGTCAACTGTTCCATTTTAAGTCTACTAACGTAGTACTAGTGGTACGTCTTAAACCAGTGGTTCCCGGCTTCTGGTACTCTATAAAGAGGTTTTACAACCTATAAAATTGTTCCTAGTTATAGGTTAAGCTCATAGGGTAGTTATATAAAGATGTCTCTACTTAAGTAGGTACTAGACTGCACATAGGCTTATAAGATATCCCGTAAGTATAAAGCTATAGGTTTAATTTGCTATAGGCCGGGTATAAGTACAAGTATAATCCGTTGGCTAACTCGTTAAATCGTAGGCGATTATATAAGGACTAAGTCCTTTTCTTAGTCGTTATAAGCTTATATAATAAGCCTTAACTTTTTAAAGGCTTTGTCAGTACCAGGGTGCTTAATTTTATTAATAAAGTGTAAGTTAAATATATGGACGCCTTATAAAACATCCTTTTCTACTATAACTACAAAGACGCCTTTCTCAAGTAGTCCGTTAATCTCTTTACGTCGTAAGGCCGTAAATGGGGCTTCCTATACTAGAACTAATATATCTGTATATGGAGATTGCCTTACGGGTATACCTGCGGAGCTTGCGGATATGCCTATAGAGCTTACGGATATGCCTACGGAGGTTATATAATTCTCTATCACAGGGTTCTTATTTATAGGGTACTTCTAGGGGCGTCCTCAACCGCGCTTTATAGTCGGCTCAACAGGTTTAGTAAGTTCCTTAGGGACTTCTAGGGTAGACGGGGGTGCTTCCAATTTATCTAGTTCGGCGGTTACTTCTAGTTCGTCTAGCTCAACGTCATAGGTGTTTTCAGGCCAAAAGTAGGGTTTTACGGACGTGCTTCTAAACCTAGTTGGCCCGCTAGGGAGCTATACGCAGCACGTCTCGTTTTCCACAGCCAGCAGGCAATAAGGTCCATTCTAATTGCCGCTTTCACGCCATACAAGGACTTTAGAGTTAAGTGGGAGGTCGTATACTAAGGTCGTGTTAGGTCCGTTACAGTAGTGCAGGGCGTTATTAACAGCTTGCTTAGCCCGTAGCTTAACTATTTTAGTTATTACCTTCCATATTATAGCTGCTCGCTCTATAATGGACGGGGCAGGAGGGTCTAGATTGCTTATCCTTAGGTAGGCTCCGTAGACCAGAAGGGTGGGTACTAGTCCGTCTAAGCCAGCGGTGTCGTTAACGGCTTTTACGGCCATCTGCAGAGCCAGTTCCTTTTAAATATCCTTACATTCATCCGTAATAATCTAGTAAGCTCTCCGTAAAGCTAGGTAAGCTCACTTAATAAGTCCAACGGACCAATACGCCTTAACTAGAACAGCTTTTGTTGATATAGCCATAGCCATAGCATACTGCTAGAATTCCTTGCTGATAAAGTTCCTACCGGCGTCGTAGGTAATATACTCAGGAGGTCTAACGTACGTGTCAATCCAGCAGGCCCGTAAGGTGTCCTAGGTGTGTTTTGCGGATATATTTTGTAACCAACGGGCGGCTTAGTAGCGGGTTACTTCATCGATTATATATAATACTAGGCTGCCGTTAATATACATAATGTCTACATACACTAAGTGATTAAAGTTAAGATCCTTATAAAGGGTGAACTTAAATCAGCCTAGAGAACGTCCGTATTTCTAGCAGTAGGAGCAGTATTTAGTTAGATAGTCAATTGCCTTTCTATTAACGTCGTCGTGTCTAGAGCGTTCAAGGACTCTATACAGCTTTTTAGCTGATAGGTAGCCGAAGCGGCGGTATAGGCGGTGCATTTCCGTACTAGTGAGGTAGCACGGGTTGTAGTCAAAAGACTCTTAAATATACGTCCGTAAGGTCTCTCCCTATATAAGGAACGGGTGTCCAAATTGTTATATAATTGGCCAGGTAATATACTTACTTCCTAGGGTAGTCGCGGGACCAATTAGGGTGTCCGTAACGTTGTTATAGTACACCTATAGCCTATCTATATCTACAAGATAGAGTAGGAAGGGGGTGTCCGCTTTTACTACGTGGAAGTTAACTAGGCCAATTAGAGTCTTAACTTTAACTAACCCAATTAATGCGGTTAAGCCAATGCCGAATTAAACGTTTACGGCCCCGGTTTGTGTAATATCAATGTCCATATTATCATTTATGGTGGTCTTATACGTAAGGTATTGTCCGTAACCTATAGTAGACTTCTTAGAGGCACCTATATCAATTATAACACTATAGAATTTCTTAGGGGTGTAGCGTTCTATAGTAATGTATGCGAATAGGTCCTGTTTGTGGTCCGTAATGTTTATAATAGGGGTACTTACGGAATGGTTTTTAGGCGTAATTAAGTATATAAAGGAACGGTCGGCTAATACGGTCGTAATATTAAAGGTTTGGCTATCTATAAAAGGTTTAAAAGTGGTTAGGAACGTCTCTAAGGTTTCTTATTCCTTAGCGTCTAAGTTAAAGTCAATTATAAGGGCTTCTATTATCTCATCAAGAGACTCCTTTGCTTCCTCTCCTTTATAATCTAAAATAAACTAATTAATCTGGCTATTAAATCTCTTCTTAGACTTATTACGTTCCTCCTAGGTATACCTTATAGACTAACATCCTTCCTTACCACACACGAAGTATTTCTAGCTAGTTTGCTTACGGGGGTGTGCTTTTATACAGGAGTTACTACAGGGGTTACGGGTAAGGCTTGGTTGGTATAGGTACTGCTAGCAGTAACGGCGGTCCGTAAAGTAGGCTTCTAAGTCTATTTACGGATATTGCGGATATTAAATATCCGTAGCAAAGGCTTAAGTACTGCCTAGTAGGTTTAAGACTTTATATATTACAATAGAGGACCGTAGGTCATTAATAAGGCCAGCTAAGGTGTCTGCGGGCTTATAGTAGGCGTATTTATAAGGCTCCACTTCCTAGCAAGCTATAATAAGTTTATTATATAGGAAGTCATCTATTCGGAGCTTAATATCAAAGCCATGCTGTAGATGCCGGAGGTCCTTAATAAGGATTTATAGGCACGCTGTAGTCGACTTTTTGGGATTCTTATCAATTACAGTCCGTAATTTAATCGCATTCCATTAGGTAAGGATGTCGCGCCTATATTCCGGCCCTTTAAAGTAGTTACGCGTAGCTTCGCATAGCGTGTTAAATAGAACACTAAAGGGGTTGCTTTTAAGGTTAGTGTAGTAGTAGTTAAGTGCTAGGCCGCGCAGCATGGTGGAGTAAGCTTGGCTAAACTCCTATTTAGGAATATCGGCCTTTTAACAAAGGTCCGTAAAGATAGTCAGTTTAAAGTTAAAATTATCGTTTTCACTGCTATACTTAGATTCGTCAGTATAGAGCTTAGCTAGGTTAGCTAGCTCCTTACCGTAGGTCTTTACTTAGGTAGGTTGCAGATCTATAGCCTATAAATCTATAGCTTGCGGATTTAAGGTTTGCGGATTTATAGCTTACGGATATATAGTTTACGGATTTATAGCTTATAGAGATATGGCTTACAGATATATAGTTTGCGGATCTGTAACTTAAATAGCGGAGGTAGTCTAGTCCGTATTTTGGTTTATAGGAGTATTATAGTCCGTAACTTAAGAGTAGGGTATATTTTAGCCAATAAGGTTAAGTCTAAAGCCGCTTAGGTTTATAGAACAAATTTAGTTAAGTAGGTTAGGTATAAGGCTAGTAATTACATTAAGTTTGGGACAAGTAAAGAGTTCCTTAGTAGTATTATACTTGTCTAAGAGTTCTTCCTTAGTCCATTCTGTTTGGTCCTTCTTATATATTATATTGTACAAGGACTGTATAATAGTAACTTATTTATTCCTTTCAACCCATACGCCTTAGTTATGTAGGAGGGTCCGTAGGTTGCGGATAGTAGTAGGGTTGTATGCTTTAAAGATAGCCTCCATAAAGTCCGCGAAGTCCTCCTGGTATTGCTCCTATAGGTCAACATTTATAAACTTAAAGTATCCGTACTCAAGGGTTTTAAATTTAATATAGTTGTTAACATTAGTTATAGACGTAAGGTCGACTCCTTGTCTCCACTTTTTTTAACCTTCATCAACTTGCTTGCTAATATCTGCCATACTATATATATAGTATAGTATGTAGCAGGTAGAAGAGGTCTTATAGTAGTCCGTAGAGGCAGTTAACGGGTCTATAACGGTTTATAGAAGGGTAAAAGGTCTCCGTAAGGGGTTAGAGAGGAGGTCAGGGTATTAAGGTAGTTGGGGTAGTCGCGTTCTTGGTGTAATCGCGTTCTTAACGTGGTCGCGTTGACTACTAGTACAGTAGTCAATATCTCTAATTAAGGTGGAGCGTAAACGTCTTCCAAAACCAGTATAGATTTAAGGTAGTTCTAGATAAGGTAAAGTATCAGACGTCTTCCAAATCTAAAGTACTTTAATTCTCTTCAACTAAAATAGGGGCTTGCAAGGTAGAGCGTTAGACGTCTTCCAAGCAAGTGCGTATTTCCTAATCTATACGCGCTCACTGATTAGTGTTGGTACCAATTTAATAGTATAAGTCAGATCCAGGGGCACGAAATACGTATAGTATTGTATACTCGTTTGGATAATGATAACTGTCCTTTATATTGAAGCAGACTACGGGGTCTATATACTAATGCGTCCCCCTAATTAGTCAATGCTTTATAAACAAGGTGGTTAGTGCATTAAACGCGTAAGCAGGTGGTTGGTGCACCAAACGCGTAAACAGTGGTTGCGTACCGAACGCGTAAGCACGCGGTCGGTACAACAGGTGCTATAATCAGACAAATACATTTTTTTAACTATTTTTAGTATTATATATACTTAATAGAGTGTTTTTCTTTAGTAGAATTATATTAATTGAAAGTGTTTTACTTTTTAAAAAATTCTAAGAAGTTTATTTAATTAATTAAGGGCAGACGTTATCTCTATAATAAATACCTATTTATAATTATTTAGTAGCTATATAAAAGCCTTTGTTTTAAGGGTATTTCCTATAATGATTTAGTTTATATATACACTTAATGTAGCTTTGAATTTATTTGAAAATTAGGTATTTTTTACTTATATATTAACCTTTCTTTATACCTCTTTATAAAAGTTATAGAAATTTTAAATTTACTTTAGTTGTGCTATATTAATTTACATACTTTCTATTAACTTAGCAAATAAAAAATTTATATAAAAATTTAATTTAAAATAGCTAATTACCTATATTTTACTAGGGGGCTTAGTATCGCTATTTTAATTAAGGGTTTAGGTTACTATTTTTCTATAACTATATATAAGTAAGTAAAACTTTATAAGTCTTATTTAAGGACCTAATTAATAAACAAAGTCTTCTATATAGGAGTTGATTTCTATTTATATTAGTGTATAAATTGCCCTAGTAGTGTACTACTTAATTAATCGCTTAAAATTGACAAAGGGACATTATATATAAGCATAGCTTTTCGCGTAGACTTATATATACCGGATTTAATATTTATAATAGCCGTTTATAAGTTCTATATATTTTGGTCTATATTAATTAATTCGTTATAAAGAAAATAGGTATACAAATTAGTGGTTTAGTTTTGGTTAAGTAGCTAAGTTTAGGGTTAACCAAGTTCTAGGGGTCTAAGCTTAAAAATAGAGAATTATAAAATTACTTAAGGGCGAAGCCCTTAGCTTACTGCTAGCTACTACCCGTAAGGGTATAGGATTAGTTTAAATATAAGGTATATTGCCTAGGTATATAGTAGGGAGTAAATAAGCCAAGTATAAGTTATAAGGAGAGTTAATAAAAGAGGACGATATAGTAAAGAGTATATATAGTAATACTCTAGTATAAAGACAAACTAATAAGGAGGAAAAGGTGTAACGGAACCTTATAGCAGGTACTACAATGGGCTCGTTAATAGGCTAGGTGTATAGGTAATGTAAGGTAAAGTTAATAACGTAATAATAACTGGTAAAGTGGTTGCCTAATAGATTAACTCTAATTATATTCTAAGAATTACTATAAAGAGGGACTATCTAGGTAGGGACTGTGGTCCTTTAAATATATAACCGTACTCCTATAAAATCCTTCTTATACGTAATATACGTATACTCTATTATAGATTATATAGATTATATAGATTACATTATATAACCTTAGTTACTATTCCTCGTTATATAGTTCTATTGGCTTTATTTTAGACCGTGCTTAAATTAACTAACTAGCTTCTTCTAACTCTTCCCTAAGTAGTTATAATATTGTACTTAAAGCGTTCGTAACACTATCTCTCTTCTCTCTATTTTCGTCCTTAAAGATTCCTAGTATTTCTAAGTTATTTACTAAAGATATAATGTCTATCTAAATAATTTGGTTAATATTATTGCTTATAATACCTAAAGCAATTTCTTTGTCCTTAACTGCTCGTCGTGCTCGCACTATTACTGCGATATTGTCTCTTAGTGAGATTATACCATCTCCGTGTTCTTATTGTTTAAAAGAGGGGTTAGTTTATATTACGTTGGCGAGTCTATCTTTATAACAACTATTCTTTTACTTAAAGTATACTAAAGCGAATATTTGTTTGTCCTATAACGTTTACTCCGTCTCTAATACTAAATATATATAACCTATTACTTTTAATAGTCGTCTAGTTCCCTAATTAATTTGTCTTAGGGTTTTATATTTAATTTACTACTACGCGGCTAGATAATAAACTATCTATTACTTTAACGGAGTTACGCCATTCTTATAATGCGGAATAGGAGGCTACTAATACTTAGTAACAGGCCCTTAAGTCTTATCTTACGGTACCCACTTAGCTAATCTATCTTAAGAGGGTTTGTAAGAAGGTTTGTTTTAAAAAGTAAAAACTTATAGAATAGGGTATATAGGAACTTTGTAACGGAACCTTGTAGTAGGAACTACGGTGGGCTTATTATTAGGCTAGGTATATAGGAAATGCAAGTATAAAAGTCAATAACGTAATAATAACTGGTGGAGTGGTTGCCCAATAGATTAACTTTAATTATATTCTAAGAATTACTATAAAGAAGGAACTATCTAGGTAGGGACTAAGGGTCCTTAAATACACAACCGTACTCTTATAAAATCCTTCTTGTACGTAATATATATGTGCTTTATCTACTCTATTATAGATTATACAGATCCTACAGATTATATAGATTACCCTATATAACCTCGGTTACCATTCCTCGTTACATAGCTCTATCGGCTCCATCTTAAACCGTGCCTAAATTAACTAACTAGCTTCTTCCGACTCTTCCCTAAGTAGTTATAACATTATACTTAAAGCGTCCGTAATACCATCTCCCTCCTCTTTATCTTTGTCCTTAAAGATTTAAAATATCTCTAAGTTATTTACTAAAGGTGTAATATCCGTCTAATTAATTTAGTTAATATCGTTACTTATTATACCCAAAGTAATTTCTTCTTTGTCGACCGCTCGTCGTACTCATACTATTGCTGCGATATTGTCTTTTAGTAAGATTATACCGTCTCCATATTCTCACTATTTAAAAGAGGGGTTAGTTTATATTACATTGGTAAACCCATCTTCGCGACAACCGTCCTCTTATTTAGAGTGTACTAAAGCAAATATTTATTCGTCCTGTAACGTTCGCTCCGTCTCTAATACTAAATATACGCGACCTATTCTTCTTAATAGTCGTTTAGTTCCCTAATTAATTTATCTTAGGGTCTCGTATTTAATCTACTGCTACGCAGCTAGATAATAAACTGTCTATTACTCTAGCGGAACTATATTATTCTTAGGACGCTAAATAGGAGGCTGCTAATGCTTAGTAAAGGGCCCTTAAGTCTTATTTAGCTGCGTCCGCTTAACTAATCCGTCTTAAGAAGGTTTATAAGAAGGTTTGTTTTAAGGAGTGGAAACTTATAAAATAAGGTTTATAGGAACTTAGTAATAAAAGAACGGATTCTTTTCTAATAGAGAAGGAAATAGATCTAAGTAGTTCGGCAACTACTCTTCTTAGGTCCCCCTTAGGTAACTTATTCTTTAGTAATCCTTTTTTTTTAATACTGCCTAACCTGATCTCTTCTAATACTCCTATACCTTTTCTATAGCATTCTTTAAATTCTTTAGTAGCTTCTAGGTAGTCTTAGTATAGCTTATCTACTTAACCTTATACTATATTTTATCGTCAATATCCTTATAACTAATGATCTTTAAAACTTGCTATTTGTCTTCCTCTTATCCTCTATACGTGTCTGCTTTATAGACTAGTGGCTTAATATTCCTATATACTAGCTCTAGTATTGCAATATACTATATAGGGTAGATCTTTATTTTGGCTAGTAGGTTTAACTTAAACATAACTAGTGAAATTCTCTACGTAATTTTAAAAGGTCCTAGTCTAACATAATCTAACTTCTTGCTTAGTTGTCGACTCTTAAAATTTTTATATAGTAGCTATACTTTATCTCCCTCCTTAAGATCTAGTCCCTTAGATCTCTTAGCATTATAGTACTTTTTTATTCTCTCTTATACTTTCTTTACTAATTCTATAAGGTTTATATAAAGATTTATTAATATCTTTATTCTTTCTTTAGCTATACTACTCGTTTTCTTTACTTACTATAGTAATAATAATATTCTTAGCTTATATCCGTAATTTGCCTTAAATGGTAATATGCCTATTCCTTCTTAAGGTGTTATATTATATACAAACTATATAACTGGTAATAGCGATACCCAATTATTTTATGTATAATTAATATAATGCCTTAGATACTACTCTAGTATTTAATTTAATCTTTCCGTTTAACCGTCTGTCTGTGGATAATATGCGGTAAAAGTTGCTGCTCTAACTTCTTGCTCCGCTAAGAATACCTCCTAAAATACTGCTATAAATCATAAATCTCTATCTAATATAATCTTACTTAGTGCTCTATATCTTATAAACACTTCTTTAATATAGATTCTAGTAATATTTTCCGCTAAGATTTCTTCTATACATGCTATAAAGTATCCCTACTTTATAAGCTTATCCACTATTACTAAGATCGCGTTATAATCTTATCCGGTAATAGGATCTTTTAATTTTAGCAACTTAATAATAAAGTCCTATAATATAACCTCCTATAGTCTCTTTAGTGTTTTAATAGGTTATAGCTCTCTATATAGCTTATACCTTATTAGTTTATTTCTTTAATAATCTAGACACTCTCTAGTAACTCTTTTAGCTATCCTTTAAATTCTATTAATAATATACTCCTTTTAGAGTCTTAATACTAAGCCCGTAGCTCTATTATGTCCTTAAGTTAATCCCTTATAGAAGTCCTCTACGAACTGCTCTGCTATACTTTTTAGGATATACTTTGCTTCTTAATTCTCATATATATCTGTCTATAGATCTTTTAGTTACGCTTCTAGAATCCTTTATACCTAAAAGCTTTTTAGTATCTTATAAACCCTTTCTAGTTCTTCTTAAGTTGCTATAATCTTTAGATAATTATACTTAATTAATCCGTCTATGTCTTTTTACAGTAAAGCCCCTAATAGCTTCTTATCGTTTTGTAGTTTAGCCTTATAACTTAGAGTATCTACTTATATATTATCTATACCCTTAATATACTAAATCTTAAAATAGTATTCTATAAGTATCTCTACCCATCTAACTTATTTTTAGTTAAGTTCCTTTATTATTAGGAATCCTATTAGGTTCTTATAATCCGTCTTAACTATAAATAGTTTTTCTATACCTTATAAGAATGCTCTCTATTCCTTTAATGCTGTAACTATACCTAATAACTCCTTATTATAGATATTATAGTTTAACTCTGGTAGTATTATCTTTTAACTGTAGTATATTACTAGGTGCTATCTATTCTAATATTTTTATATAAAGCATACCCCTAGTATATAGTCTAATACGTCTATTTTTATAACCGTCTCTAGACCTAGTTAATAGATCTTAAGAACTAGCTCTTAGGTAAACAACTCTTTAACTTTTTTAAAGAGTTCTCTCTATTCCTTTCCCTATGCCTATAGTTCTTCTTTCTTCGTTAATTGCGTAAATGGCTTAATATCCTTTAACTATTGCGCTATAAACCTTCTATAGTAATTACAAAACCCTAAAAACAATCTTAACTGCGTGACGTTTTTTAGTTCTTACTAATTTACTATAGCCTCGATCTTCTTTAAATCTATACTAAGTTAGCCTAGTTTAATAATAAATCTAACGAAATTAGTCTTCCTGGTAAAGAACTCGTATTTCTTAATTGCTACTAGTATCTATTCTTCCTATAGTCTCCTTAAGACCTATTTAACGTATTCCCTGTATTTTTCCTTAGTCATTAAGTAAATAATAATATCGTTAAGGTATACCATAATAAACTCATCTAAGTATTTTCCTAATATATTATTAATACGCTTCTAGAACGTTGCTAGTATGTTTATAAGCCCGAATTATATAACTAATGGTTTATATAGTCCTTCCTTTAACCTAAAGGCTGCCTTCTATTTGTCGCCTTCCTTAATTCTAATTTAATAGTACGCCTATCTTAAATCTATCTTTATAAAGATTTGCGTATTACCTATCCTATCTTAGATTTTACTAATTAAGGGTAAAGGATACCTATTCTTCCTGGTAATGCTATTTAACTACCTATAGTTAATATATAGCCTTAGTTTACCATTCTTCTTTAGTATAAATAGTACTAGATAACCCGCTAATAACTGCAATGGTCTAATATATCTTTTTTATAGGTTTTCTTAGATAAACTCTTTTAATACTCTACCTTTTTCTTTAGTAAGCTTATAGATTGGAAAGAACCTTAAACTTATTCCTAGTTCTAATTCTATCTTATAGTCCTATACTACATACTTTAACAGCTTTTTACTTTCTAGTAACTATAGTTTCTTACTATACTTATAGTATCTCTTTAGTATATAACTTAAGCCTTGCTTAGTCTCTTTATATATTACTCTAACTTAGTACTATACTAACTTAGCTTGTTATCGCTTTCTACGGCGTTAAGTATCCTTAATATTAACCTAACCTATAATTTAATTAATCTTTAGATTGTATTCCTATAACTAAGGCATACCTAACACTGCCTCGTCCCGTCCTAATAGTAGGATATTAAAAGACATCTTAATTTATCTCCCTTTAATAGTTATCTAAATAGGTCCTATTTTAAGATTAATAATCCCTCCTCTATAGGCTATTAGATCTCCTAAAATTATAACTAATAGGTAAGGCTCCTCCTTCTGTCTATAAGGTAGTCCTATTCTTTTAACTACTGCTAGTAAGATATAGTTCCTTATTACTCTACTATCTATTAGCGCTTTAAACTACTAATCTTACCATTTAACTCATAAATTTAGGTATTATCCTTAAATTCCTTTAAGGGTCTAAGGCTTTACTACTAGCTCCCCCTAGTTCCGTAGGCCTTTACTTTTCCTAACTATTAGCTACTTAATCCTTACGCACTTAGCTTACTCTTTAGCTAATACCTAGTTCGCTTCTTATCTTTAATATATTATAAATATATATTCTCTAAGTATTCCCACTACTATTGTCCGTCTAAGTATTCTTCTATAAGGAATCTTCCTGGTTAAAATACTAAACTCCCTTCCTCTTAAACCTCTACTAGATGCCATCTATATATATATTTAGCATTTCTGTACTATTGCTTATCTATTATCTAATATATCCTTATAGGGTATTTCCAATTCTTTTTTTTTAGATTCTTATATATTTCGTATATATTATCTACGCACGCAATCTATAATAACGTATAGTGTGCTAAGTGCTTTAGGTTAACTCTTAACTCGTTTTTATTCTTAAGTTTAAACCTCTATTATGCTAATCTAAACGTTATAACTTTATTTATAGGTACTAAGATACGTCTCTTACTTCTTTAGTCCTCTAATTGTTCCTCTAGATCCTTTAACATTATAATTAAGGCTCCTTTATTATGTATTATGGCCTTTTCTATAATTAGGTGGTTCTGGATAACTTTTTCATCTAACTATATATAGAAATCTTCCCACTTATTATTATGCCTTTGCCTATACTACCTTTAGTATAGCTGCTAAAGTATATACGGCTTATCTATAAGGAAGTATCTTCTTATTACTATATCGTAACAGCCTTTTATATGTCGTTTTTTAAACCTAGTTAGGATCCCTAAATCCTCTTTATCTTCTAGTTTAGTAAGCCACTTAGCTCTTAGTGTGCCTATTCTTAGCCTATTAGTAATTCTTTATACCAGCGCTCTATCCCTTATACGTCCTAATATACTAGATCTCTTATTTAGTTTCTATTCTTACTATGCGATAATTCTTTACCTAAACTCTTCTATAGTTTTTTTTAGTTTGCGTCTTGCGCTTTAATTCTTAAAGTTCTCTTACTTCTTAATCTTAGTATTAACATTTTAATCTTTAGTCTAAATACTATATTCTACTAGTAAATCTTTTAAGTTTATATATTCGTCTCCTAGTCTAATTACTATTTATACTACAGATTCTCTAATCTATAAGGAAGCCTTTTACTTCTTTTTTATAGGTATTCTTATTTATTCTCTAAATTCTTAACCCCTTTAGATTCTTAATTCTGAGCTTGCTTCTGTCTTAAGCTTTACTCTAGCCTTAGTCTAACTAGGCTTACTTAGTGTTCTTATCTTGTCTTAAAAGTCTTAAATCTCACTTATCTTATCTTAAGAGTCTTATGCCTTTAGGAAACTTCGTCCTAAGCTTATTTATATATTACTAAACTAAGCCGTTACTCTGCTCTATCGGTTATCGTCTATTATAGGTCCTTAAGCTTACCTTATCTTGTCTTAAGAATCTTGGTTGTCTCGCATCTCGTTATAAGAATCTTAAGCTTATGGCCTTTTGCCTTTATCGAGTGCCGAAGTAGTTCGCTGTCCTACTTTTCTTACGTCTTGCAAAGCGATAGACATTATATCTAGTAGGGTCTTAATCCCTACTAATGCTCCCTGTTCTGTAGTAGAATTATCCTCTACCTTTAGTGTAATATCTCTAATGGCTACATATTTCTAGTAAACCGCTCTTATTACCTTATTATCACAAAATGTTTCGCCTTTATTAAATTTATTATCCTTAATGTCCGATCTGCGAACTGGTTTATTAGTTCCTCTATATTCTATAGGTTGTAGCTCTTATAACTAATAACTTACGCCGTACTTAGCGTCCTTATAAATTCGGTATATATTATTGTAACAAAACGCAAAACTTTTAATTAAACATTCTTTTGTTCCTTGTAGTATATTATCGTCCCTCTATACATGTATATCGTCTGCTAGTCTTATATCTTTTACTACGTAGTAACTTTACCTACTTCTATAGTCTCTAATATAATAACCCTATTTTTCGTAATTTATATAAGCTCCTTCTTTAAACTATTTTTCTTGCTATAGAGTCCGCCTAAATGTCTTCTGCTACTAAAATCCCTAATTTGGCCTCTGCTCCTTAGACCTTTAATTACTTAATCCTTATCCTCTAGGTTTCTATAGTTTCTTACTCTATCTCTTATAGGCTTCTTTAGTACTACTTAGGTCTATAGGCTCTGCGCCATACTATAGTTTTTAACTTAGCTTTTATTATTACGTACTTTACGCCTTATATAACTATAGAACTCTATCCTAGCCCTTCTTAGCCTATTCCCTTTAGTAGATCTAATTATTAATCTTAATTACCTAATCTATTAGTTCCCTTAGGGTGTCCATATCTTCCATTAAGATAATTATATTCTAGACTTTAGCCTTAAGTCTCTGTTTATACTGTGCTATAAGCGCTCTATTATTCTACTCTACTTACGTTACTAACGTCTAGAACTGCGTTATATACTTAATTGCTAAGGTTTATTACGTAATATTTTAGAGTTTTTTTTCCGCTATAGTTACTACCTTTAGGTCTTTAAATATTTATATAAGTTATTCTATAAATCCATTCTAGCTTAAGAATATAAACCGTACCTCTTAGTTAGTAGTTATTATGCCGTTCGCTTATATCTTTATAAGGTAAAGCTTAAACTATTTAAGTGCTCTTCCTGTTAAGAATAGTCCTGTATAGGCTATTTAATCCATAGGTGTTGCCAGCTTTGCTCCTTCCTGTGCTACCTTAAAGTGTATTTATATTAGGAATCCTTTAAGCTTTAATCTCTCTCCTAAGTACCTTTTAATTAATAGTAACTTAACCTTTACTGCGCCTATTCCATTAATCCTATTTTCTAACATCGCATTATTTTCTGTTAACTAGTCAACTATCTCTTATAGTTGTCCGACCGTTATAGGTTGCTATAAGTTAGTGTCTGCTATACTAGTGTCGTTACTTAACCTTAAAGTAGTTGCCGCCGTTAATAGCGTTATAGTGGCTGCTTTTGGTAGTATGTTATTTAACTTCTTATATTAATACTGTAATTAGGTAGTAATTGTATAACGGAACCTTGTAGTAGGAACTACAATAGGCTTATTATTGGGCTAGGTATATAGGAAATATAAGTATAAAAGTTAACAACGTAATAATAACTGGTGGAGTAGTTGCCTAACAGATTAACTCTAATTATATTCTAAGAATTACTATAAAGAAGGAACTATCTAGGTAGGGACTAAGGGTCCTTAAATACATAACCGTACTCCTATAAAATCCTTCTTATACGTAATATACGTGTGCTCTATCTACTCTGTTACGGATTATATAAATCCTATAGATTATATAGATCACCCTACGTAACCTTAGTTACCATTCCTCGTTATATAGCTCTATTGGCTCTATCCTAGACCGTGCCTAAATTAACCAACTAGCTTCTTTTAACTCTTCCCTAAGTAGTCGTAATATTATACTTAAAGCGTCCGTAACAAACTTAGTAATAAAAAAATAGATTTTCCTCTAGTTAAGAAGGAAATAGATCTAAGTAACTTAGTAGCTACTCCTCTTAGGTCCCCCTTAGGTAACTTATTCTTTAGTAATCCTTTTTTATTAATACTACCTAACCTAATTTCTTCCGGTTCTCCTATACCTTTCCTATAACGTTTTTTAGATTTTCTAGTAGTTCCTAGGTAGTTTTATTATAGCCTATCTACTTAACCTTATACTATATTTTATTGTTAATATTCTTATAACTAATGATCTTTAAAACTTGCCATTTATCTTCTTTTTATCCTTTATATATATCTGCTTTGTAAACTAGTGGTTTAATATTCCCGTATACTAGCTTTAGTATTATAATATGCTATATAGAATAGATCTTTATTTTAGCTAGTAGGTTTAACTTAAATATAACCAGTAAAATCCTTTACGTAATTTTAAAAGGTCCTAGTTTAATATAATCTAATTTCTTACTTAGTCGTTAACTCTTAAAAATTTTGTATAGTAGCCATACTTTATCTCCCTCCTTAAGATCTAGTCCCTTAGATCTCTTAGCATTATAGTACTTTTTTATTCTCTCTTATACTTTCTTTACTAATTCTATAAGGTTTATATAAAGATTTATTAATATCTTTATTCTTTCTTTAGCTATACTACTCGTCTTCTTCGCTTGCTGTAGTAATAATAATATTCCTAGCTTATATCCATAATTCGCCTTAAATAGTAATATGCCTATTTCTTCTTAAGGTGTTGTATTATATATAAACTATATAACTAGTAATAGCGATACCTAATTATTCTGCGCATAATTAATATAATGTCTTAAATGCTATTCTAGTATCTAATTTAATCTTTCTATTTAACCGTCTATCTGCGGGTAATATATAATAGAAGTTACTACTTAAACTCCTTACTTCGCTAAGAATACCTCCTAGAATACTGCTATAAATCTTAAATCTCTGTCTAATATAATTTTATTTAGTACTCTATATCTTATAAACACTTCCTTAATATAGATTTTAGCGATATCTTCTACTAAGATTTCTTCCGTGCATGCTATAAAGTATCCCTACTTTATAAGCTTATCTATTATTACTAAGATTACGTTATAATTTTATCCGGTAATAGGGTCTCTTAACTTTAATAGCTTAATAATAAAGTCCTATAATATAATTTCCTATAGTCTCTCTGGTATTTCTATAGGTTATAGCCCTCTATATAGCTTATGCCTTATTAGTTTATTTCTTTAGCAATCTAGATACTCTTTTATTACTTTTCTTACAATATTCTAAATTCCGTTGATAATATATTCTTTTTAAAGTCTTAATACTAAGCCTATTGCTCTATTATGTCCTTAAGTTATCCCCTTATAAAAGTCTTCTATAAATTGCTCTACTATACTTCTTAGGATGTACTTTGCCTCTTTATACTTATACAGTGTTTCTCCCTCTAGGTGTTTTAGCTAATCTTCTAGCTATGCTTTAGAAATCCTTTATTCCTAAAAACTCTTTAGTGACTTATAAACTTTATCTAGTTCTTCTTAAGTTACTATAATTTTCGGATAATTATACCTAATTAGTCCATTTATATCTTTTCGTAGTAAAGCCCCTAATGGCTTTTTATCGCTTTGTAGTTTAGTTTTATAACTTAGAGCGTCTACTTATATATTATCTATACCCTTAGTATACTAAATCTTAAAATAGTATTCTATAAGTATCTCTATCTATCTAACCTGTCTTTAATTAAGTTCTTTTATTATTAGGAACCCCACTAGGTTCTTATAATTCGTCTTAACTATAAATAGTTTCTCTATGTCTTATAAGAACGCTCTCTATTTTTTTTAGTACTATAACTATACCTAACAATTCCTTATTATAGATGTTATAGTTTAACTCTAGTAGTGTCATTTTTTAACTATAGTATACTACTAGGTGCTATCTATCTTAATATTTCTATATAAAGTATGCTCCTAGTATATAGTCTAATACATTTATTTTTATAACCGTCTCTAAACCTAGTTAATAGATTTTAAAAACTGGCTCCTAGGTAAACAACTCTGTAACTCTCTTAAATAGCTCTTACTGTTCCCTTCCCTATACCTATAGTTCTTCTTTCTTTATTAACCGCGTAAATGGTTTAATATCCTTTAACTACTACGCTATAAACCTTCTATAGTAATTGCAGAACCCTAAAAATAATCTTAACTGCATAATATTCTCTAGTTCTTACTAATTTACTATAACCTTAATCTTTTTTAGATCTATACTAAGTTGGCCTAGTTTAATAATAAATCCTATAAAATTGGTCTTTCTAGTAAAGAACTCGCATTTCTTAATTGCTACTAGCATTTATTCCTCCTATAGTCTCTTTAAAACCCATTTAACGTATTCTCCGTACTCTTCCTTAGTTATAGAGTAGATAATAATATCGTTAAGGTATACTATAATGAATTTATCTAAGTGTTCTTCTAATATATTGTTAATACGCTTCTAGAACGTTGCTAGTGCGTTTATAAGCCCAACTTGCATAACTAATAGTTTATATAGTCCTTCCTTTAACCTAAAGACTGCCTTCTATTCGTTGCCTTCCTTAATTCTAATCTAGTGGTACGCCTATCTTAGATCTATCTTTATAAAGATTTATACATTACCTATCCTATCTTAGATCTTGCTAATTAAGGGTAAAGGATACCTATCCTTTCTAGTAATGCTGTTTAACTGCCTATAGTCAATATATAGCCTTAGTTTGCTATTCTTCTTTAGTATAAATAGTACTAGATAACCTGCTAATAACTATAATAGTCTAATATATCCCTTCCGTAAGTTCTCTTAGATAAACTCTTTTAGTGCTCTACCTTCCTCTTTAGTAAGCTTATAGATTGGAAAAAACCTTACACTTATTCCTAGTTCTAATTCTATCTTATAGTCCTATACTATATACTTTAATAGTTTTTCGCTTTTTAGTAACTATAGTTTCTTGCTATACTTATAGTATCTCTTTAGTATATAACTTAGTCCTTTTTCCGTTTCTTTATAGGTTGCTTCTACTTAGTACTATACCAACTTAGCTTATTATCGCATCTTACGGCGTTAAGTATCTCTAATATTAACTTAACCTATAACCTAATTAATCTTTAAATTATATTTCTGTAACTAAGGCATTTCTAGTACTGCTTTATTATTTCCTAATAATAATATATTAAAAGACATCTTAATCTGTCTTCCCTTAATAGTTAACTAAATAGGTCCTGTTTTAAGATTAATAATACCTCCTCCGTAGGCTATTAGGTCTCCTAAAATTATTACTAATAGGTAAGGACATTCCTTCTTCCTATATAGTAATCCTATTCTCTTAACTACTGCTAGTAAGATATAGTTCCTTATTACTTCACTATTTATTAATGCTTTAAACTACTAATCCTACAATTTAATTTATAAATTTAGGTGTTATCCTTAAATTCCTTTAAGGGTTTAAGGCTCTACTACTAGTTCTCCCTAGTTTTATAGGCCTCTAATTTTCCTAACTATTAGCTACTTAATCCTATCTATACTTAGTCTACTTTTAGCTAATACTTAGTTCGCTTTTTATCTTTAATATACTATAGATACATATTCTCTAGATATTCCTACTATTATTATCTATCTAGGCATTCTTCTATAAGGAATCTTCCTAGCTAAAGTATTAAGTCTCCTAACTTTTAAATTTCTATTAGATGCCAGCCATATATATACTTAGCATTTTGGTACTTCCGTTTATCCGTTATCTAATATATTCTTATAGGGTATTTCTAATACTTATTCTTAGATGCTCTATATATATTATTTATGCTAATATATAGTATACTTAGCAGGGTTGTTTTGGATAAATCTTATCGCGATAAGTCTTGGCATACCCCAAATAAATTTTCAGTTGCCCTTCTCCCCCCATTATCGTATAAAATATGGCTTTAGAAGTGGAATTAGAAGCTCTTAAATCTATTAATACCTCTAAATTAAAAAATACAAGAGGTTGCTCGGCTCTTTTAACATAGGAGTATACTCGTCCACTAGGCAGTAATAAGCCCGTATAAAATAAAAAAGCCTATCTTTTATTCTATTATAAACACTACATAGAGTTATACGCTATATAGTTAACTTCTAACTTCCGAAACCACTTAGCGTTAAAGTATAGCATTATAGTTAAGCCTAAAACTAGTTATACGAAAGAAGCAATATAGGATTAATTAAAAGACCTTTACCTTAAAGCGTCATCTTAAAATAAGATAGAAGAGCTAGATTTAGAAGTACTCTAAGCGGTCCTAAATAAGGAAGTTATTAATAAGGCCCTTATTATATTAATTATTGTACAAAACCTACCATTTTGGATAGTTAAGTGGCTAGAGTTCTATATTTTTCTACAGTTAATTAATCCTAAAGTAGATGGCCATATAACTATAGCCTACTTAGTAATTAGTAAAAAGATCTATAACTTATAGCTATTGCAAAAGGATATTATATAAAAGAGGCTGTAGTCTACACTAACAAGTATTTATCTCTCTGTCGATATCTAGACCTCTCTAAATAATTACCTTCTCCTCGTAATTTGCGGCCTTTTTATTAATAGCTAGGAAAAGCTTATAAGTGCTCTTCTTAGCCTTTATACGGTAGCCTCTTATAGTAGGGACAAGCAATAAAATACTCTCCTTCTAGTGCTTAAGGACTATAGGATTATATAAAAGCTGGGTGCCGTTATATCTAATAACTATACTGCAAATAATAAGCTTTATTATATAATAAGTAACTAGCTTCTTTAAGAAGAACGGATTAAATAAAATCTCGTCTACTAACAGATCCGCTATTAGGGTTATATTCTTAACCTTACCATATAGGCTTTCCTCTTTAAAAACTTAATTAGTCTTAATAATATTAAGTTATATAAAGAAGATAAGGTAAAAGGGAAAGAGTTAGATCTAAAAGAGGAAAAAGAGAAAAGTAATATATTTTGGAAACTTGGCGCACTTAGAAAGCTTTATAATATTACTATATATACCTATAGCTTAGCTGGTTATATAAGGGAGTTTAAAAGTCTTATAGGGAGAAGAATTCCGCTTAATAATTGTATAAAATGGAATAGCTGGTATTTTATACTTAGTGTAGTAATTTAGAAAGAGTCTGCCCTTAATACATATACTAAGCGTAACCTTAATATACTTAAAAAGGATTATCTTAGTCTAAAGGACTAGGAGGTACTTTATATAATAAAAAGTTTTCTTTAGATATTTCACCAGGCAACCCTAAAATGCTAGGGATATAAAGCAACGCTTAAGAATATACTTTTTATAATGGATATTATAATTAAGCACCTTAATAAATCCTAGGTTAGTTTATCTCCCTTTTTTATTTCTTAATTTAGCTAATATTATATAATAGAAGGAGTATATATCTAATAAGGAGTTCTCTAAACGTATTTAAAATGCTTAGAATACCTTTAATAGATATTACTATAAAACAGATAACTCGCCCCTTTACACCACTGCACTTATTCTTTATTTAGCTCGTTATATAAGATATATTAAGCAGGTTTAGAAGAAGGAGTAGCGTAAGCCTATACTTAACAGCGTTAAAGAGCTTTAGAAAAGATATTAAAATAGGAGTTCTACGCCTAGAAGTATGTTGTTATATAAAAAGCTAGCTCTAGCTTAAGACCTTAACGAGTTTAATAGGATTGCTAAGGATCTTAATAGCATAATGTTTCGACTAAAAAGTTAAGATAAGTATAAGGACTTTATCTCTAAGACGCCGTATAAGATTTTAACAACTGCACTTTAGTAGTGGTCTTAAGAACAGCAATAAAAGCGCTGGCTACGGCTCTTACTTATGGTAATTAAAATTCTCTTAATTCTAGCAATAAGCGATAAGCTAGAAAAAGTCTTTTTAGGAGGACGTTATATAGTATTATGGGAGAGAATACAGATAGATCCTAAAACTCTTAAGAAAATAAAGTATTTAAAGAATTAGCATTAGAGAAGAACTATAAGAGAAATGGGTAATTTTTCTTTAAGTATTTAGCTATTATATAGTTAGGGGGGGAAGGTAGATACTTACTTATTCCTACTATAATATCCATAATATCTGCAATATCCGAAATATCTGCAATATCTGCAATATCTGCAATATCCGCAATATCTGCAATATCCGCAATATCCGCAATATCCATAATATCCGCAATATCTGCAATATCTGTAATATCTGCAATATCTGCCAAATTCTGCCAGATCTGAGTCCTATTCTGCCTGGTTGGGGTAGAAAAGCTCCGCACGGGCACTTTTATCCTTATCGATTGCGATATTTTATACATTTTCTATTAGATAAAGGATATTTTATGCTCGCTTATTCGCATTATCCAAAACAACCCTAATACTTAGTGTCTTAGGTTAACTCTTAGCTCGTCTTTATCCTTAAGTTTAAACCTTTATCGTGTTAATTTAATTATTACGACTTTGTTCGTAGGTACTAAGATACGTCTTTCGCTTCTCTAGTCCTCTAATTATTTCTTTAGATCCTTTAACGTTATAATTAAGGCTCCTTTAATGTGACTTATCGCCTTTTCTGTAATAGGGTGGTCCTAGATAACTTTTTCATCCAACTATATATAGAAATCTTCCTACTTATCGTTATACCTTTGCCTATACTACTTTTAGTATAGCTACTAGAGTGTATACGGTTCGTCCGTAAAGAAGTATCTTCTTACTACGTTATAACAGCCTTTAGTGTATTGTTCCTTAAACCTAGTTAGAATCCCTAGATCCTCTTTATTCTTTAGTTTAATAAGCTACTTAGCTCTTAGTATACCTATTCTAGGCCTATTAGTAATTCTTTATATAAGCGCTTAATCCTTTATATGTTTTAGTATATTAGTCCTCTAATCCAATTTCTGTTATTGCTATGTAATAATTTTAGCTCTAAATTCTGTTATAGTTTCTTTCGGTTTTCTTCTTCTAAGTAGATCCTTAAAGTCTTCTTGCTTTTTAATCTTATTAATAGTCCTTATTTAGGCCTTAAAGTCTTAGTTCTATAGGATTCTTAGCTCTAAGCTTACTTCTGTCTTAAACTTTACTCCTACCTTAGTTTAACTAGGCTTAGGTGTTTTCGTCTTATCTTAAGAGTCTTAAACCTTACTTATCTCGTTTTAAGAATCTTATGTCTATAGGAAACTCTATTCTAAGCTTATTCGTATATCCTTAAACTAAGCTATTACCCTACTCTATTAGTTTCTATCTATTATAGGTCCTTAGGTCTACCTTATTTTATTTTAAGAATCTTAGTCATTTCTTATCTTGTCTAAAGAATCTTAAGCCTTTAGCTTCTTGCCTTTATTAAGTGCTAAAGTAGTTCGCTATTCTACTTCTCTTATATCTTATAAAGTAATAGACATTGTGTCTAGTAGGGTCTTAATCCCTACTAATATTCCCTATTTTATAGTGGAATTATCCTCTACCTCTTTTATAATATCTCTAAGGTCTATATACTCCTAGTAAGCTGCTTTCGTTACCTTATCGTTATAAAATGTTTTACCTATATTAAATTCATTGTCTTTAATGTCCGATCTATAAACTAGTTTATTAGTTCCTTTATATTTTAAGGTTGTTAGCTCTTATAGCTAGTAGCTTACGCTATACTTAGCGTTTTTATAAATTTGGTATACGTTGTTATAATAAAATATAAAACTTCTAATTAAACATTCTTTTATTCCTTATAGTATACTATTATCTCTTTATATATATATGTCTTTTGCTACTAGTTTAGTTTCCTTTATTATATAGTAACTCTAACTATCTTTATAATCCCTTATAAAGTAACTGTTTGTACTAACTTAATAGCACAAGTGAGTTGTATCCCGGGGCACGAAATACGTATAGTATTGTATGCTCTTTGGGATAGTGGTAACTGACTCTTGTATTAAAGCAGACTACGTAGTCTATATACTGATGCGTCCTTCCCCCCTAATTAGTCAGTGCTTGTGCACCAGACGCGTAAGTAGGTAGTTAGTGCGCCGAACGTGTAAACGCGTACCTGGCGTACCGAACGCGTAGGCACGCGGTTGGTATGACAGGTGCTATAATTATACACTGGCGATACTTGAAAAATGAAACCACTTATATATAGTCTCCGTAGTTGCTTTAATAAAACCATAGAACATAAAAGAAAATACATAGGAAATCCCTCCTAAGGTGCCTTCTGGGTTGCCTTCCAAATGGTGCTCCAAGCTGGCCGTAAGTCCTACTCACGGTCCGTAAATGCACCGTACGGCCTTCCGACGGGCCGTAACTAAACCATAAATGCTCCGTTAGTCTCGCTCTACCCATTCTATGACCTTTAGGTTGAGCTTATTTGTGTTAATTAGGGTTTTAAGAGCTTAACACGGCTTTGCCTTAGTCATGGCGTTTGCTAGGTTGTCTCCGCTGCTAATCTATTTAACCTCTGTAATCTCGCGCCGTTTATAGGCCTGACGTAAGCATGTAAGGTCGACTATAAGCCTTTTTTCTTATATTGTACCTAGTTTGACTAGGTAGTTATAGAGGGACTTTAAATTAGTGCATAGAACCAGGGGTAACTGCTCCAGTTATAGAATCTTCTAAACCGTTAATTTGATTGCGGCTGCTATATTAAAGCCATAGGCTAGTGTATATAGCTTAGAAGCTAGTACACTGCGGGTTACTTGTTTGCACTTAATTGAAGACTAATATAGGATATTTGCGTCCTAATTACGGTCCGTAAGTACAATTACGAAGCCGATTTGTGATGATAGGTCTTTATAATTGGTAAAGGAGGCATCCGTAAATGCTAGTAAGCTAAGGGAACTTAGGTTTAGTGGTACGAAAGTAAGTCCCCTTACTATATTATTAATTTGCCACTGAATGCGCTTATTAAGCTGCTTAATATTTTCTTCTTACGGATCTACTACCTGGGCCGTAAAGGACAAGTTATAGGCAGATTTGGGTTAGCAGACTATGGTAATATAGGCGCCTCTTACACGCTATACAGCGTATTAGTCCTTTATATTTACGGTCTTACGGGTCTCTCCGCGGGAACTAGTAAGGTCTATAGGCTTTGCTATAATAGGCTTTAGATTTTAAGCTTGGCGTTCCTAAGTCAGCTTAATTAGGTTACCCTTTTAGGTAATTAGGCCTCTATTAAACTTAATCGGATTCTACTTAGTTAACTACTCTTATAGCTTTGCTAAGAACTTGGCCTTTTATAGTTTAGTTTCTTTAGCGTCCGTAAAGGTCTAGTCTGCTAGGAATAGGGTATTATCTATTTAGAGTCCAATAATACTAAGGCCGTTTAATAGGCTATATAGGAGGTAGGGGTTATAGGTTAACTGTTCTATTTTAAGTTTACTAACGTGGTGCTAGTAGTATATCTTAAACTAATGGTTTCTAGCTTCTGGTACTCTGTATAGAGGTTTTATAACCTATAGGATTATTCCTAGTTATAGGTTAAGCTTAGGGGGTAACCGGATAAAGATGTCCCTATTTAGGTAGGTATTAGACTGCATATAGGCTTGTGAGATATCCCGTAGGTAAAGAGCTATAGGTTTACTTTGCTGTAGTTTGGGCGTAAGTGCAAGTATAATCCGTTGGCTGACTTATTAAATTGTAGGCAATTGCGTAAGGACTAAGCCCTTCCCTTAGTTGTTGTAGGCTTGTATAATAAGCCTTAATTTTTTAAAAGCTTTATTAATACCTGGGTGCTTAATTTCGTTAATAAAGCGTAAGTTAAATATACGGACGCCTTACGGAACGTCTTTCTCTATTATAACCGCAAAGATACCCTTTTTAAGTAGTCCGTTGATCTCTTTACGTTATAAGTCTGTAAAGGGGGTTTCCTGTATTAGAACTGATATATTTATAGGCGGAGATTGCCTTGCGGATATTCCTGCGGAGGTTAGGTAAGTCTTTATTATAGTGTTCTTAGTTATAGGGTGCTTTCGGGGGCGTCCTCGACCGCGCTTTACGGTAGGTATAGTGGGTTTAGTGGGTTTCTGGAGGACTTTTGGGGTAGGTAAGAGTGCTTCTAGCTTGTTTGATTTGGCGGTCGCTTCTAATTTGTCTGGTTTGGCGGTTACCTCTAGTTTATTTAGCTCGGCAGTTGCTTCTAGTTTGTTTGGCTTAATGTTATAGGTGTCTTCGGGCCGAAAGTAGGGTTTTATAAACGTGCTCTTAAAGCTAGTCGGGCCGCTAGGAAGTTATATATAGTACGTCTTGTTTTTTATAGCTAGTAAATGGTAGGGTCTGGTCTACTTGCCGCTTTTACGCCATATAAGGACTTCAGAGTTAAGCGGAAGGTCGTGTACTGGGGTCGTATTAGGTCCGTTGCAGTAGTGTAGGGCGTTATTGATAGCTTGTTTAGCCCGTAGCTTAACTATCTTAGTTATTGCCTTCTGTATTATAGCTGCTCGTTCTGTAATAGATGGGGCAGGAGGATCTAGGTTACTTATCCTTGGGTAGGCTCTATAGACTAAAAGGGTAGGTACTAGTCTATCTAGGCTAGCAGTGTTGTTAACGGCTTTTACGGCCATCTGTAGAGCTAGTTCCTTTTAAATATCCTTATACTTGTCCGTAATGATCTAGTAAGCTCTTTATAGGGCTGGGTAAGCTTGCTTAATAAGCCTAATAAACTAATACGCCTTAACTGGAACGGCTTTTGTTAATATAGCCATGGCCATAGCATATTACTAGAATTCCTTACTAATAAAGTTCCTACTAGCGTCGTGGGTGATATACTTAGGAGGTCTAACGTACGTGTTAATCTAGTAGGTCCGTAAAATATCCTAAGTATACTTTATGGATATATTTTATAACTAACGGGCGGCTTAATAGCGGGTTACCTCGTTAATTATGTATAATACTAGGCTGCCGTTAACATATATAATGTCTACGTATACTAAATGGTTGAAGTTAAGATCCTTATAAAGGGTGAACTTAAATTAGCCTAGGGAACGTCCGTATTTCTAGCAGTAGGAGCAGTATTTAGTTAGGTGGTTAATTGCCTTCCTATTAACGTCGTTATGTCTAGAACGTTTAAGGACTCTATACAGCTTTTTGGCTAATAGGTAGCCGAAACGGCAGTATAGGCGGTGGATTTCCGTACTGCTAAGGTAGCACGGGTTATAGTCGAAAGATTCCTAAATATAGGTCCGTAAAGTCTCTCCCTATATAAGGAACGGGTGTCTAAATCGTTGTATAATTGGTAGGGTGATATACTTACTTTCTGGGGCAGTTTTGGGGCCAATTAGGGTGTCCGTAACATTATTGTAGTACACCTATAACCTATCTATATCTATAAGGCAGAGTAGGAAAGGGGTGTCCGCCTTTACTACGTGGAAGTTAACTAGGCTAATTAGAGTTTTAACTGCTACTAATCTGATTAATATAGTTAAGCCGATGCCGAATTAGACGGTTACGGCCCCAGTTTGCGTAATATTAATGTCCGTATTGTTATTTATGGTAGTCCTATATATAAGGTATTGTCCGTAGCCTGCGGTAGACTTCTTAGAGGCACCTATATTGATTATAATACCGTAGAATTCCTTAGGGGTATAGCGTTCTATAGTAATATATGCAAATAGGTCCTGCTTATAATCTATAATGTCCGTAACGGGGGTACTTATAGAATGGTTTTTGGGCGCAACTAAGTATATAAAGGAACGGTCGGCTAATACGGTCGTGATATTAAAGGCTTAGCTATCTGTAAAAGGTCTAAAAGTGGTTAGGAATATCTCTAAGGTCTCTTATTCCTAAGCGTTTAAGTTAAAGTCAATTATAAGGGCTTCTATTAACTTATTAGGGGGCTCTTCTACTTCCTTTCCTTTGTATTCCAAAATAAACTGGCTAATATAGCTATTAAGTCTCTTCCTAGACTTATTACGTTCTTCCTAGATATGCCTTATAGACTAATATCCTTTTTTACTGCACACAAAGTATTTCTAGCTAGTTTGTCTGCGGGGGTATGTTTTTATATAGGGGTTGCTACGGGGGTTACGGGTAGGACTTGGTCGGTATAGGTGCTGCTAGCGGTAGCGGCGGTCCGTAAAGTAGACGTCTAAGTCTATTTACGGATATTAAATATCCGCAACAAAGGCTTAAGTGCTGCCTGGTAGGTTTGAGACTTCATACATTATAATAGAGGAGCGTAAATTATTAATAAGGCCAGTTAAGGTGTCTATAGGCTTATAATAGGCGTACTTACAGGGCTCTACTTCCTGGTAGGCCGTAATAAGTTTATTATGTAGAAAGTTGTTTGTTTAAAGCTTGGCGTTAAGGCCGTGCTATAGGTGCTGGAGGTCTTTAATAAGAATTTGCAGGCACTCTATAGTCGATTTTTTAGTATTCTTGTTAATTACGGTCCGTAGCTTAGTCGCATTCTATTAGGTAAGGATATTACGCCTATATTCTAGTTCTTTAAAGTAGTTACGGGTAGCTTTATATAGCTTATTAAAGGGAACACCAAGGGGGTTACTCTTAAGGTTAGTATAGTAGTGGTTAAGTGCTAGGCCGCGCAGTATAGTAGAGTAGGCTTAGCTAAACTCCTATTTAGGAATATCGGCCTTCTGACAGAGGTCCGTAAAGATAGTTAGTTTAAAGTTAAAGTTATCGTTTTTACCGCTATACTTAGATTCGTCGGTGTAGAGCTTAGCTAGGTTAGCTAGCTCCTTGCTATAGGTCTTTACTTAGGTGCATTACGGATCTATAACTTGCGGATCTATGGCTTGCGGATATATGGCTTACGGATATATAGTTTGCGGATATATAGCTTGCGGATCTATAACTTGGGCAGGTTATAGATCTATAGCTTTATTAACAGAAGGGTTTTTATTCGTATTTTGGTTTACGGGGGTATTATAGTCCGTAACTTAGGTACTAGGTATGCTTTAACCCGTAAGATTAATTCCGAAATCGCTTAGGTTTATAGGACGAATTTGGTTAAGTAGGTTAGGTATAAGGCTAGCGATACTATTAAGTTTAGGAGAAGTAGAGAGATTATTTATGGCTTTAACCTAGTCTAGGATTTTCTCTTTAGTCTATTCCGTTTGGTCCTCCTCCTATATTGTGTTGTATAAGGACCGTACAATAGTAACTTATTTATCCTTTTTAACCTATACACCTTAATAATATAAAAGGGTTTATAGGTTACGGATAGTAGTAGGGTTATAAGCCTTAAGAATAGCTTCCGTAAAGTCCGCAAAGTCTTCCTTATATTGCTCCTATAGGTTGTTATTTAAAAGCTTATAGTATCCGTATTTAAGGATTTTGAAATTAATATAGTCGTTAACGTCGTCCGTAGACGTAAGGTCGACTCCTTAGCTCTACTTCTTTTAACCTTCGCTGATTTGCTTGCTTATATCTACTATATTATATAGCGTTGTATATCTATATAAGCTGTGGCGGGTTATAGTAGCTTATAGCGGGTAGAGGAGGTCTTGTAACGGTCCGTAAAATCGATTAGCGGGTCCGTAATAGTTTGAGGGGTCTTATAGTGGTCCGTAAAGGCGATTAACGGGTCCGTAACGGTTTATAGAAGGGTAGGGGGTCTCTATAAGGGGTCTGAAAAGAGGTTAGGGGTATTAAGGGAGGGTGTAGTAGGAATAGGGGTTTGAGGTTTAAAGAGGTTAAGGGTAGGGGGTTCTGTATAGGTCTGTATTCGCGTCTATAACTTCTAGTAAACCGTACTAAGACTTAAATAAGTATACAGAGTTGGTGATAGTCCGTAATCCCCGACTTCCGACCTTCTAGTAGGTCGTACTAGGAGTCTAAACGGGTAGTCGCTGTTGAGTATCGCTTGGGGGAGGTATTGAGTGATTGCTGATCTGTACGCGCTCACTAATTAGTGTTTGTACTAACTTAATAGCACGAGTGAGTTGTATCCCGGGGCACGAAATACGTATAGTATTATATGCTCTTTGGGATAGTGGTGACTAACTCTTGTATTGAAGTAGACTACGTGGTCTATATACTGATGCGTCCTTCCCCCCTAATTAGTTAGTGCTTGTGCACCAGACGCGTAAGCGGGTGGTTGGTGCGCTAAACGCGTAAACGCGTACCTGGCGTACCGAACGCGTAGGCACGCGGTTGGTACGATAGGTGCTGTAATTATACAGTAACTATATTTTCCGCAATTTATATAAGCTCTATCCTTAAACCACTAACTTTACTATAGAGTCCGCCTAAACATCTTCTACTATTAAGATCCCTAGTTTAGCCTTTACTCCTTAGTCTTATAATTACTAAATCCTTAACCTTTAGGTTTCTATAGTTTCTTACTCTATCTCTTATAGGCTTCTTTAGTACCACTTAGGTCTATTAGCTTTGCTCCATAACATAGTTTCTAACTTAGCTTTAGTTATTACGTACTTTACGCCTTATATAACTATAAAACTCTATCCTAGCCCCTCTTGGCCTATTCCCTTTAGTAGATCTAATTATTAATCTTAATTACTTAATCTATTAGTTCCCTTAGGGTACCCGCATCTTCTATTAGGATAATTACGTCCTAGACTTTAGCCTTAAGTCCTTACTTATACTATGCCATAAGCGCCCTATTATTCTACTTAACTTATATTACTAGCGTCTAGAACTACGTTATATACTTAATTACCGAGGTTCGTTACGTAATATCTTAGAGTTTTCTTTTCGCCGTAGTTACTAACTCTAGGTCTCTAAACATCTATATAAGTCGCTCTATAAACCCCTCCTAACTTAAGAATATAAATTATACTTCTTAATTAGTGGTTGTTATTCCATTTGCCTATATTTCCGTAAGGTAAAGCTTAAACTACTTAAGTGCTCTTTTTAACAGGAATAGTCCTACATACACTATTTAATCCATAAGTATAGGTAGCTTTACTCCTTCCTGCGTAACTTTAAAGTATATTTATATAAGAAATCCTTTAAGCTTTAATCTTTCTCCTAAATACCTCTTAATTAATAGTAACTTAATCTTTACTACTCCTATCCTATTAACCCTTTCTTCTAACGCCGCATTATTTATTATTAACTGGTTAACTATCTCTTATAGTTATCCGACCGTTACAGGTTGCTATAAATTAGTATCCGCTATATCACCTCCTAACCTTAAAGTAGTTGCCGCCGTCATTAGCGTCATAGTAGCTGCTTTTAGTGGTATGTTATTCGACCTTCTATACTTAATACCGTAACTAGGTAGTAATTATATAATAGAACCTTATAGCAGGTACTATAATGGGCTCGTTAATAGGCTAGGTGTATAGGTAATATAAGGTAAAGTTAATAACGTAATAATAACTAGTGGACTAGTTGCCTAATAGATTAACTCCAATTATATTCTGAGAATTACTACAAAGAGGGACTATCTAGGTAGGGACTGTGGTCCTTTAAATACACAACCGTACTTCTATAAAATCCTTCTTGTACGTAATATATATATACTTTATCTACTCTGTTATAGATTATATAAATTATATAGATTATACAAATCATATTATATAACCTTAGTTACTATTCCTCGTTACATAGTTCTATCGGCTCTATTCTAAACCGTGCCTAAATTAACCAACTAGCTTCTTCCGACTCTTCCCTAAGTAGTTGTAATATTATACTTAAAGCGTTTATAATAAAAGGGCTATAAGCCTAAGGTGCTTATAAGGAGGTATTAAGCCTAGCCTTTAGCTAGGCCTTAGCTACCCTTAAGTGGGCCTTAGGCAATATACCTAAGTAAGGGACAAAACACCCCTTATAATAAGCGCTTAAGCGTTACTTTTCTTAAGCTATTAGCGATATTAAATATATTCTATAGCTCGCTCCTTATAAGAGTTATAATAGGTTTATAATTACTTTTATTCTTTTTAGCTGTATATTAACGTAGTGTAGGATACGTTATACTCTTCCTATTTTTATTCCTTGCGTCTTTTCTATTAATTAAAATAAGTAATTACTTAACAAATATAATAGTTTGGAGTAGTGAGCGTTAGAGTAGAATTGAATATAGTAAAGCGATTAGAGGGAGTATTTAATATAGTTATATTACTAAAAAAAAGCTATAAAAAGCTATAAAAAAAAGCTAGGAAGGCATAATAGAGCTCTAAAAGAATTAGATAAAGTAGGGTTTAAAGTTCCTTTTATATAAAAGAATTATACCTAAAAGATTAAGTATAAGGTATAGTAGATACCTTTAAGGATCTAAAAAACTTTAGTTAGAACTTATTATCCCTTGTAACGCCGATTTGCGTCTATCTATTATCGATAAGAACCGACCAATAGAATCAATTAAATTAGCTACCTATAATAAGAAATATAAGGTTAGTAATATTTGTTAATTACTATATAGAAGCTCTATATACACTTTATCCTTAGAGTTAAGTCGCTTAATATAAGGTAGCTAGCACTTATCCTGCCATAGGCGTGCCTAGGGGTCTCTTCCTTTTATATATCCTCGCGTTGTTACTCTATATATATATTTATCCACTCCGCCTGCTAATCCATAACCTTATTAGTAAAAAATTAATTAAATATAGTAAAAGGATTGCTCTATTTAATGCCGGGGGGTAGATTTAACTTACTATAGTCGTTAAAATCAATAATGTGGAAAGGACTAAGATTAGGCAGTGGCTAGGGCTTTAGGGGGGTTCTTTTGCGATACAATTCGGTTGAACATTATATTAAGTCAACTCAACAAGGTCTATATCGTTAGCAGTACGTTTAAGAGACGTAGTTGATTGTAATATATTAATCAAATCCACATATACTATACGCGTTGTTTTAATTCTAGTGTTCGTGTACAGACCACTTGCTAGATGGACGCTGGCATTGCAAGGGATAGGAATATATAAATTTAGTATAAAAGTTAGTAAAAATAGTATTAGCTTATAATAGGGGCAGATAGATATCTTTATACTTATATCTATAGAGCTATTTAAAGTCCCTTATAATCGCGCTAAGACTTAATATTTACCTAAACTTAGAAACCTTATCTATAACTACCATCAGGAAATTTTTTTTTGGGGTCGTTGTTACGGTTTGCGGCAGATGTATATGGTCGATAGCAATTTGCGCAAAACGCACGTTTTGCAACAAGTTTGCAGCACCCTAATAGCAATTTACGCGTTTTGCAACAAATTTGCAGCACCTGATAGCAAATTGCGGCAAAACGCTACCCCATAAATAAATAGTGCGCAAACTGTACGAATTGTACGAATTGTAAAAACTGTACGAATTGTACGAATTGTAAAAACTGTACAAATTGTAACTATATAAATTATAATTATATTACATAATA
Source organism: Cenococcum geophilum 1.58 (assembly GCF_001692895.1). Lineage (NCBI taxonomy): Eukaryota > Fungi > Ascomycota > Dothideomycetes > Gloniales > Gloniaceae > Cenococcum > Cenococcum geophilum. Next base: position 3,197,132 of record NW_027137564.1, on the reverse strand, counting down.
ACCAAATTATCACATATTTCCATAGATTTCTGTAGTATACTTTTAAATATATTTATATTATAACTATATAAAATGTAGAGCTATCTACTTNAGGCGTTAAGGGGGAAGCCTCTCGCGGAGGCTCTAAATCATCTGCCTACCTACCTGCCTGCCTGCCTGCCTGCCTGCCTGCCTGCTTGCCTACCTGTCTGTCTATACCTACCCGTCTATGCCTACCTATCTGTGCCTACCTGTCTGTGCCTACCTGTCTGTGCCTACCTGTCTATGTCACCTTGATTCGATCGATCGATCGAATCGTTTATCGTGTTCGCTGGCTGGTCGTTCGAACGGTTGTCGTGTGGCTCTGGCGACGGTCGTGTGGCGATGACGACGGTCGTCTGGCTCTGACGGTCGTCTAGCTCTGGCGACGGTCATCTGGCTCCGGCGATAGTCGTCTGGCTCTGACGACGGTCGTCTGGCTCTGACGGTCGTCTAGCTCTGGCGACGGTCGTCTGGCTCCGGCGACGGTCGTCTGGCTCCGGCGACGGTCGTCTGCTGGCTGTCGTTCTGGTGTCTTCCTAGGTAGGGAGGATGTAAGGAAGGGTAAAAAATGAGGTGGCTACCTAGGTGAATATAAGGGGTATACTTGGCAGAGGCACGTGTCAAGGCTATCGGGAATATAGCGGGGACCCGATAGTAGTGTGTCGCGCGCACACATAAAGGCTTTGTGTAGAGCTTCGTGTAGAGCCTCCGTACGCAGAGCTTCGCGCAGAGCCTCGTGTAGAGCTTCGTGTAGAGCTTCGTGCAGAGCCTCGTGCAGAGCCTCGTGCAGAGCCTCTATATGCAGAGCTTTGTGTAGAGCCTCGTTGTAGAGCCTCGTGCAAAGCTTCGTGTAGAGCTTCGTGTAGAGCTTCGTGTAAGAGCTCGTGCAGAGCTTCGTGCAGAGCTTCGTACAGAGCTTCTGACAGAGCTTCGTGTAGAGCCTCGTGCAGAGCTTCTGTACGCAGAGCTTTGTGTAGAGCCTTGTGTAGAGCCTCGTGCAAAGCTTCGTGCAAAGCTTCGTGTGTAAAGCTTCGTGCAGAGCTTCGTGTAGAGCTTCGTGTAGAGCCTCTGTACGCAGAGCTTCGTGTAGAGCTTCGTGGCAGGCTCGTGTAAGCCTTCGTGCAGAGCTTCATGTAGAGCCTCATGCAGAGCCTTAGTACGCAGAGCTTCGTGTAGAGCCCGTAAGAGCCTCATGCAAAGCTTTATGGTAAGCTTTCGTGCAGAGCCTTGTGTAGAGCTTTGGTGTAGAAGCTTCGTGCAGAGCCTCGTGCAGAGAGCTTCGTGTAGAGCATCGTGCAAAGCTTCGTGTAGAGCTTCGTGTAGAGCCTCATGCAGAGCCTTAGTACGCAGAGCTTCGTGTAGAGCTTCGTGTAGAGCTTCGTGCAGAGCTTCGTGTAGAGCTTCGTGCAGAGCTTCGTGTAGAGCTTCGTGCAGAGCTTCGTGCAGAGCTTTATGTAGAGCCTCGTGCAGAGCCTCTGGCCATCAGGAAAAAAAAATTTGGGCACGTTGTTGCAAGCGAAAATTGGGGTCTGCGTAAGTCGCAATTTTGGCAATTTGCTATAAACACATAGATAGGCCAGGCGCGTGCATAGGTAGCCTATGTGTTTGTAGCAAATTGCTGCAAATTGCCCGCAAATTGCCAAAATTGCGACTTACGCAGGTTTTGCAGACCCCGATTTTCGCTTGCAACAACGGGCCCAAAAAAAAATTTCCTGATGACCGCTATTAATATCTATTTTAATATTATAATTAATATATCTAAGGCCTATTTCTAACTTCTATTAAGTTACCTAGGATAAAAGCGAGCTATTTTTAAACTTTAATGCTACTAAAAAGGTTGTTTAGACGCTAAAATAGGTAATTATTATAATAGAGGCTAAGTTAAGGATTACCATAAACGCGTTAACGGCTTAGAAGAGGGGTGGGAAACCAGAAGATATATTATTAATTAGTAGAGACTTCCTGAGTTAGGCCCTTTACCGTATAAAGTTTACTAATACATCTAATCGCGATGTGGCTGGCAGAGGCGTTAGAAGGCTTTAGGTTAACTATTTAGTGAGGTTGTTTGGCAGTCTCTTTAATATTTAGCTGCTAAGACGGAGTATATTAAATTCGGGTTAGTTGGTGGCTTAATCGTAAGCGCTAACCACCGGAATTAAAGAGACGCTGTAGCTTAATCCGAAGCCTTCAAATCGCACGCACTGTCACGGGAGTCACCCGCGCACGTTCGTCCCGTGACACCTACGCACGTCCTACTACCACCCCTATTTCTTTGGCCACGTTGACCCGACCTGTTCTGTTTCCTCATCCAAATGTCTTTGTATCAACCACGCATAGTTACGCGTACGTAGCCTTCTCAATCACTACCCCATTTAGTACATTGTATTCAGGTTCGTGCCCACTTCCGTGACACGCACCCGTGCTCCAGAAGCGTAAATTTAATCTAACGCTTTTGCAACCAAACGACCCCATAGTCATCTAAGCTGTAGCTGCAACACCTTCCACTCCATTTACATTCATTCCCCTTGAATCTTTCAATTTATAGCTGGATAAACCTAATTTACATCCTTTATCACCAGAGGTATAGACCATTAGGAGGCTAGCATACTTACCCCACGTTTTAAGACTACTTAACCGAAATAACTCCGGATATTAACAAAACATTCGTCATGCTATCCTTACCCGTTAGCGTCCTTAAGAAGAAGCTTACAACCTAAGATAAATACGCAATAGAAGCAGAATAAGGAGGATAGCTATGAGAACTACAAGAATTATAAATGCAGGAGAAGCGAGAGAAGTAAGAGAAATAAGTAGGAGAGGCAGAGGCTTAAAGCAGTTAGAGTATTAAATTAGGGAAATAGAGGAACTAGAAAAGTATATAAAGTAAAAAGCGCAAGAAGTATAAAAGGGGGAGAAAAGGTATATAGCTGTTAATAAACAGGAATTTTATTCTACTAAAATTGTGCTAAGAAAACTTACTAGGCTACTACCTTACCTTGCCTTAAAAGGTGGCAAAATACAATAATTTTTACGAGGTACGGAATATATCCAACTTCTAAAATCTTAGTATGCTAACACAACCAGGGTTGCAAATCAATCAACGAGACTTCAATATTGAGTTGAGTTTGGTGCCAAGACTCAATTAATTCAACCAACTAAGAGCTCGCTGGCTTGGCAATTCAATTAATTTGGAGGCTCCGATTGAGTTGAGTTGATTGAAGAATATTGAAGCTTTAATGGTGCTAGGATCATGGAATAGGGAATGCGATATCAATATGGCAGATGGGCAGTTAAAGCGGCCGGCAAGGAAAGATACAATATTGATGGGCAGGAAGGTGAGTCAACACCATGCCAAGACTCGCGATAGACCTATATTAAGAGCCGGGCGATAATGATTTAGGCGTCGCTAGGTAGGTCATTCTACATTTGCTCTACGCCAAGAACTCGCAATAGTTGCTAACTACTACACCAGTTGTCAAGGCTTTAATATTGATTCAATTAATTCAACCAACTGAGCTTTCTGCTTACAAAGCTTTCAATTCAATCAATTTGAGGCCTCAGTTGAGTTGAGTTGATTGATTTGCAACCCTGAACACAACTAAATTTTGCCTGCATAGCGGGTATCAAGCTTGCTCTTGATAGCAGGTCTATAGGATAAATAACTTACTCGGGTCGGAAAACAGAAAGCCCCTACCTAAGTTGCCTTAGAGCTAAACTGTATTGACTTTGAAAGGCTGCTTTAGTATGGCCAGCAGTCAAAGCGGCCTGACCCTCGGCCATACTAAAGTGCTAGATCTTGGATCGCTACCGAGTTTTTAAGGTCGCCCATGTGATAGAATCAGGCTCCAGCTCCGCAGGACTTCTCGTTAGTTCCGTGGTTCACGATTTCATAGTGTAATAAGCAATGACTCTACCGTTTGTCTCGTCAGATTCGGCAGTCACTTTTTGAATATTGATCGCTTACGCTCGGTGTTGAAACGGGAAGTTACGTCTGCGCACCACTCCCCCAACCATGCAAAACTTCTTAGCTCCTCACAAACCTCTCTCATCAATTCTTTGACGTCTGCGCACCATCCCGCCGGCCATCCCAAATTTCCCAGCTTCTCGCAAACGTCTCTCATCAGCCAAATCCTGTTCAGGCCAACCCAGGTCGTCAAACATCATGTCAGGGCATACAAGACATCCTGCGCTATTCCTAAGATCTTTGCTAACTCAGAGAAAGGCCACCCACCGTTTACCAGTCGTTTTACCGCAGTCTTCCTGATCTACAACTTGATAAAGCCGAGTATTATCAAATTGGTCCGTCAGGTCATACTACGTCCACAACAGACCCGCTTAAGACGTGGGAGCCGGCTCCCATATCTTATGCTCAGAAGGCCGACGACATTCTAAAGAAACTAGCGTCATCTCTACGGAGCCCTCTTCCTGCGATCGAAAGACCTTTTTTAATGATAACAGAGGGTGATGTTTTGCGGGCGACTACGCTATATGTGGTTCACCCAATCAACCAGGCCCTTAATGCAAAATATAGAAATACTCCTATATACTGTCTTGCTGAGAACTTCAGGGAAGGCATCCGTTGCGACATTACCTGGAAGTATCGGAATGGGGAGGATTTGGATACAATTGCTGTTCTGGAGTTGAAGAGACGCGGTGTATTGCGGTGGGATGATTTTGAATGCGCCGAGTCAAATGCTACGACCCGCAAGGACAAGATACAGGAAGCATATGGCAAGGTTGGAAGTAATGGCGCGGCGACGACTCTTAAGGGCAATGCGATCACACTCTCACAACAGGCATCCGCTTATGCGATACGGCAAGAGACCCAGTTTATCGGCCTCTTTGACTGGGATTCTATGTTTCTCTTCCAATTTTGTGGACTTGACCCGGATGCAGAGGAGATTGGCGACTGGGCGTACGGCACATGGGTTGAAGATAAGGAACCAAATGTCTTCCGAAAGACCCTGTTTGGATTCCTAGTTGCCGCTTGCGAAGCGAAGATTGAGACGTAAGTAGAGAACTCTCCCTTGCGAATTTGTCCTTGCTTATACTAAGGAAGCGATGTCAGGTAACATGCCCCAGATGTGGGCCAAAGCACAGGGCAGTGAACCGGAAAGGAACGGCCAGATGTTGAGGGTGAGCGAGAGGATGAACGATACTTTTAGGACTGACAGGCCGGGAGGTTAGTGGCGTGGTATTCGCGGCGGAAGTCACGGCGTGCGCGACGGAGGGAGGGAAGAATGGGGAGGGGTTAGTTAAGGGAAGTCGTTAAGGGGAGTAGAAATGAAAAATAAAGTTACAGTTGTCAGAGAGAAAGAGACCTTAATTCTGTTGGTGCGGATTTTTAATCGGTCCGCAAGCTAACTAACTACGTTTATACAAAACCACCAGAATTACGTCTAAGCGTGTTCCACAACACTTATAAGCAAATCTAACAATATCTGCGTTACGGAGATTGCGGATATTAATACGACTTAACACTAATATTTTATATTATTTCCTAAAGTTTATTAATCACACAATAGAACCTAGGCCTTTAAAATATATAATTTTTATTACTTAGGTATATTTAGATTTTATAATTATTTTTATTAAAAAAACGCGTTATTAAGAATCCTAGAACTAGAAATAACTTTATTAAATACTAGCTAATATATATAAAACCTATATATATCTATAATAGCCACGCTAAAGAACCTATTATAGCCTAGTGGATATATAGCATCTATGTTATAGTATATAATACCTACTAAAATCTTATTATATGTTAATTACTAAGTTATAGATACCTAGGCAAATCTACTATATATATAACCGACTACCAGTATATTAAAACGTTATTTGTCTCACTAGCATACCACCTTATTTTAGTTGCCTAGACCTTTCACCTCCTATTACCTAATACCTTCCTCGTGTATATATAGACGCTCTAGAGCTACATTTATAATTAAGTCGCTTGTTTAATACCTATACTACAAGGCTTATAATATATCACTATTAAAACCCATTAAGAAAAGAGAGAAGAAGTTAAAGAAGATATTAAAACTGCTGCGGCCGTATTAGATATTAGATAATTAGACTTAAAGAAGTTATAAAATAGACTAGGAGCGACGGCTATATTATAGTAGTGTAGATTAGACAACGCCTAGTGTCTTAGCATTTTCTTATATTTATAGAGCCTTTGGCTTCCTTCCTTCTTACCTTCTTTATATATATTACAACCCTACTAGTTACTATAAAAAAAAACCTTTTTTTCTTACTAACTATCTTTCTATTAATTGATTCTAACTAACTAACCAACTAATAGACAAATAGATAGCACCATAACTTTCTATCTAAGAGAGACTGTACTAGTGTTTTTATTAGTATTTAGTACTTGTTCGTACTAACTTAATAGCACGAGTGAGTCGTATCCACGGGCACGAAATACATGTAGTATCGTATGCTTGTTTGGATGGCGACTGTCAATTATATGAAGCAGACTACGTGGTCTATATACTGATGCACCTCCCCCCTGATTAGTCAGTGCTTTATAAGTGCACCAGACGCGTAAGCGAGTGGTTGGTGTACTGAACGCGTAAACGCGTACCTGGTGTACCGAACGCGTAAGCACGCGTTTGGTACAACAGGTGCTGTAATTATACACTAGCAGTACTTAAAAAATGAAACCACCTATATACAGCCTCCGTAATTTCTTTAATAAAACTATAGAATACAAAGGAAAATATATAGGAAATCTCCCCTGAGGTGCCGTCTAGGCTGCCTTTTAAACGGTACCTCAAGCTAGCCGTAAGTCCTGCTTACGGTCCGTAAAATAAACCGTACGGCCTTTTGACGGGCAGTAAGTTAGATTTTGAGGGCCGCCAAGGCGCTAGTGCTAAGCGAGCCAATGGCGATTTTCCATGCCCGGCATGGAAAATCGTGATTGGTTGATTCGACCACTGTGGCAGAATATGGCAGAATTCGGCAGGTCACGTGAGTCCACCAAGTTCCATTACAGCTTTCCACCGTTTTTCCACCTAACAGCTTACGGTCCGTAGAATAGGCCGTATAATAAGCCGTACGGCCTTTTAACGGGCCGTAGGCGTACTATAGGTACTCCGTTAGTCCCGTTCTACCCATTCTATGACTTTTAGGTTGAGCTTATTTGTGTCAATTAGGGTTTTAAGGGCTTAATACGGCTTTGCCTTAGTTATGGCGTCCGCTAGGTTATCTCCGCTGCTGATCTATTTAACCTCCGTAATCTCACGTTGTTTATAGACCTGATGTAAGCACATTAGGTTAACTATAAGCCTCTTCTCTTGTGTTGTACCTAGTTTAACTAGGCAGTTGTAAAGGGACTTTAAATTGGTGCATAAAACTAGGGGTAACTACTCTAGTTATAGAATCTTCTGGACCGTTAATTTGATTATGGCTACTATATTAAATTCATAAGCTAGTGTATATAGTTTAGAAGCTAGTACACTACGGGTTACTTATTTATACTTAATTGAAGACTAGTATAGTATATTTGCGTCCTAATTATGGTCTGTAAGTATAATTATAAAGCCAATTTGTGATAATAGGTCTTTATTATTGGTAAAGGAGGCGTCTGTAAATGCTAGTAAGCTAAGGGAACTTAGGTCTAGTGGTATAAAAGTAAGTCCCCTTACTACATTATTAATTTGCCACTAAATGCGCTTATTAAGCTGCTTAATATTTTTTTCTTACGGATCTACTGCCTAGGCCGTAAAGGATAAGTTATAGGCAGATTTGGGTTAGCAGACTGTGGCAATATAGGCGCCTCTTACACGCTATGCAGCGTATTGGTCTTTTGTATTTACGGTCTTATAGGTCTCTTTATAGAAACTGGTGAGGTCCGTAGGCTTTACTATAATAAGCTTTAGGTTTTAAGCTTGGTATTCCTAAGTTAGCTAGATTAAGTTGCCCTTTTATATAATTAAGCCTCCGTTAAACTTAATTGGAGTCTACTTAGTTAACTACTCTTATAGCTTTGCCAGGAACTTAGCTTCTTATAGTTTAGTCTCTTTAGTGTCCACAAATTTCCGGTCTGCTAAGAAGAGGGTATTATTTATTTGGAGTTTAATAATACTAAGGCCGTTTAATAGGCTGTATAGGAGGTAGGGGTCGTAGGTTAACTATTCCATTTTAAGTTTACTGATGTAGTGCTAGTGGTATGTTTTAAACTAATGGTTTCCGGCTTCTGGTACTCCGTAAAGAGGTTTTATAACCCGTAAAATTGTTCTTGGTTGTAGGTTAAGCTTATAGGGTAGTTGTATAAAGATATCCCTACTTAGGTAGGTATTAGACTGCACGTAGGCTTGTGAGATGTCCCGTAAGTAAAGGGCTATGGATTTGGTTTGCTGTAGTTTAGGCGTAAGTGCGAGTATAATCCGTTAACTGACCTGTTAAATTATAGGCGATTGCGTAAGGACTAGGTTCTTTCCTTGGTCGTTATAAGCTTATATAATAAGCCTTGATTTCTTAAAGGCTTTATTAGTACTAGGGTGCTTAATCTTATCAACAAAGTGTAAGTTAAATATACGGACGCCTTACGGAACGTCTCTCTCCGTTATAATTGTAAAGATACCCTTTTTAAGTAGTCCGTTAATCTCTTTACGCCATAAGTCCGTAAAAGGGGTTTCCTATACTAGAACTAATATATCTATAGGCGGAGATTACTTTGCGGATGTGCCTATGGAGGTTAGGTGGTTCTCTATTATGGGATTCTTATGGGGGCGTCCTTAGCCACGCTTTATGGCAGGTTTAGTAGGTTTAGTAGGTTTCTGGGGGACCTCTAGGGTAGGTAAAGGTGCCTCTAGTTTATCTAATTTGGTAGTTGTTTCTGGTTTATCTGGTTCGGCGGTTACTTCTAGTTTGTCTAGCTTAACGTTATAGGTGTTTTCGGGCCGAAAGTAGGGTTTTATGGACGTGCTTCTAAAGTTAGTTGGCCCGCTAGGAAGCTATACGCAGCACGTCTCGTTTTCTATGGCTAGTAGACGGTAAGGTCTATTCTAACTACCGCTTTTACGCTATATGAGGACTTTAGAGTTAAGCGGGAGGTTGTATACTAAGGTTATATTAGGTCCGTTGCGGTAGTGTAGGGCATTATTGATAGTTTATTTAGCCTATAATTTAACTATTTCGGCTATTGCCTTCTATATTATAGCTGCTTGTTCTATAATAGATGGGGTAGGGGGGCCTAGGTTATTTATCCTTAGGTAGGCTCTATAAACCAAAAGGGTGGGTACTAGTCTGTCAGGGCTAGCGGTATCGTTAATAGCTTTTATAGCCATCTATAAAGCCAGTTCCTTTTAGATATCCTTGCACTTGTCCGTAATAATTTAATAAGCTCTCCGTAGAGCTAGGTAAGCTTGCTTAATAAGCCTGACAGACTAATGCGCCTTAATTGGAACAGCTTTTGTTAATATAGCTATGGCTATAGTATACTGCTAGAATTCCTTGCTAATGAAGTTCTTACCGGCGTTATGGGTAATATACTTAGGAGGTCTAACGTACGTATTAATCCAGTAGGTCCGTAAAATATCCTAAGTATACTTTACGGATATATTTTGCAACTAATAGGCGGCTTAGTAGCGGGTTACCTTATTAATTATATATAATACTAGGCTGCCGTTAATATATATAATGTCTACATACACTAAGTGGTTAAAGTTAAGGTCCTTATAAAGGGTGAACTTAAATCGGCCTAGGGAACGTCCGTATTTCTGGCAAAAGGAGTAGTATTTGGTTAGGTAATTAACTGCCTTTCTATTGACGTTGTCGTGTCCAGAGCGTTCAAGGACTCTATATAGCTTTTCGGCTAACAGGTAGCCGAAACGGCGGTGTAGACGGTAGATCTCCATACTAGTAAGGTAGTATGGGTTATAGTCGAAAGATTCCTAAATATAGGTCCGTAAAGTCTCTCCCTATATAAGGAACGGGTGTCCAAATCGTTATATAATTGGCAGGGTAATATGCTTGCTTTCTGGGGTAGTTATAGGGCCGATCAAGGTGTCCGTAATATTATTATAGTAAACCTATAACCTATCCATGTCCGTAAGGCAAAGTAAGAAAGGGGTATCTGCTTTTACTATATAGAAGTTAACTAGGTTAATTAGGGTCTTAACTATAACTAATCTAATTAATACAGTTAAGCCGATGCCGAATTAAACATTTACGGCCCCAGTTTGCGTAATATTAATATCCGTATTATCATTTATAGTGGTCCTATATATAAGGTATTATCTATAGCCTATAATAGACTTCTTAAAGGCGCCTATATCGATCATAACACTATAGAATTCCTTAGGGGTATAGCGTTCTGTGGTAATATATACAAATAGGTCCTACTTATAATCTATAACGTCCGTAACAAGGGTGCTTATGGAATAGTTTTTGGGCGCAACTAAGTATATAAAGGAACAGTCGGCTAATATGGTCATAATATTAAAGGCTTAGCTATCCGTAAAAGGTCTAAAAGTGGTTAAGAATATCTCTAAGGTCTCTTATTCCTAAGCGTTTAAGTTAAAGTCAATTATAAGGGCTTTTATTAACTCATTAGGGGGCTCTTCTACTTCCTTTCCTTTGTATTCTAAAATAAACTAGTTAATACGGCTATTAAGTCTCTTCTTAGACTTATTACGTTCTTCCCAGGTATACCTTATAGACTAACATCCTTCCTTACCGCACACGAAGCACTTCTAGCTGGTTTATCTGTGGGGGTATATTTTTATACGGGGGTTACTATAGGGGTTATAGGTAGGACTTGGTTGGTACAGGTGCTGCTAGTAGTAGCGGCGGTCTGTAAAGTAGACGTCTAAGTCTATTTATAGATATTAAATATCCGCAATAAAGGCTTAAGTGCTGCCTAGTGGGTTTAAGACTTTATACGTTATAATAGAGGAGCGTAGGTTATTAATAAGGCCAGCTAAGGTATCTATAGGCTTATAGCAGGCGTACTTATAAGGCTCTACTTTTTGGCAGGCTGTAATAAGTTTATTATATAAGAAGTCGTCTGTTCAAAGCTTGGTATTAAGGCCGTACTATAGGTACCGAAGGTCTTTAATAAGAATTTGCAGGCACTCTATAGTCAATTTTTTAGTATTCTTGTCGATTACGGTCCGTAGCTTAGTCACATTCCATTAGGTAAGAATATCACGCTTATATTCCGGTCCTTTAAAGTAGTTACGCGTAGCTTTATATAGCTTATTAAAGGGAACACCAAGGGGGTTACTCTTAAGGTTAGTGTAGTAGTGGTCAAATACTAGGCCGCGCAGTATAGTAGAGTAGGCTTAGCTAAATTCCTATTTAGGAATATCAGCCTTCCGACAGAGGTCCGTAAAGATAGTAAGTTTAAAGTCAAAGTTATCGTTTTCACCGCTATACTTGGATTTGTCGGTATAGAGCTTAACTAGGTTAGCTAGCTCCTTACCGTAGGTCTTTACTTAGGTAGGTTATAGATCTGTGACTTGCGGATCTGTGGCTTGCGGATATATAGCTTGCGGATCTATAACTTAAATAATGGGGGTAATTTAGTCCGTATTTTGGTTTATAGGGGTATTACGGTCCGTAATTTAGGTTACAGGGGTATTGTGGTCCGTAACTTAAGTATTAGGTATACTTTGGCTAGTAAGATTAATTCTAATACCACTTGGGTTTGTGGAACGAATTCGGTTAAATAGGTCAGCTATAAGGCCAGAGATTCTGTTAAGTTTAAAGAAGGTAAAGAGGTCGCTAGTTTTAATATAATCTAAGATCTACTCTTTAGTCTATTCTGTTTAGTCCTCTTTATGTAGTGTATTATATAAAGACCGTGCAACAGTAACTCGTTTGTCCCTTTTAACCTATACACCTTAGTAACGTAAAAGGGTTCGTAGGTTACGGATAGCAGTAGGGTTACAAGCCTTAAAAATAGCTTCCGTAAAGTCCGCAAAGTCTTCCTTATATTGCTCCTATAGGTCGTTATTTATAAGCTTGAAGTGTCTGTATTTAAGGATTTTAAAGCTAATGTAGTCGTTAACGTCGTTTATAGACGTAACGTCAACGCCTTATCTCCACTTCTTTTAACCTTCGCTGACTTGCTTGCTGATGTCTGCTATACTATAGTGTAGTATAGTGCGTAGCGGGTGGTAGCAGCTTATAACGGGTGGGGGAGGTCTTGTAACGGTCCGTAAAATCGATTAACGGGTCCGTAATGGTTCGCAGGAGGGTAGGGGGTTTCCGCAAAAGGTCCGAAGAGGTTTAAGGTTTGAGGGGGTTAAGGATAGGGGTTCCGTATAGGTCTATATTCGCGTCTATAACTTCCAGTAAACCGTACTAAGACTTAAATAAGTATACAGAGTTAGAGATAAGTCCGTAATCCCCGACTTCCAACCTTCCAGCAGGTCGTACTAGGAGTCTAAACAGGTAGTCGCTGTCGTGTGTATCGCTTGGGGGGAGGTATCAAGTAATTGCTGATCTGTGCGCGCTCACTGATCAGTGTTCGTACTAACTTAATAGCACAAGTAAGTCGTATCCACGGGCACGAAATACATGTAGTATCATATGCTTGTTTGGATAGTAACTGTCAATTATATGAAGTAGACTACGTGGTCTATATACTAATGCACCTCCCCCCTGATTAGTCAGTACTTCATAAGTGCACCAGACGCGTAAGCGAGTGGTTGGTGCACTGAACGCGTAAACGCGTACCTGGTGTACCGAACGCGTAAGCACGCGTTTGGTACAACAGGTGCTGTAATTATACAGTACTGATTACGCTTATTAAAATATTAAATATTAAATATTTTTGGAGTTAAGGTAGTAGAAATATGGCCTAATGGCTCATAAATGACTCTTAAGCCTCTTAACAATACATGCACATTTTAAATATTAGGTAACTCCATATAAAGTCAAAATTACTATTAGTAGGGGGGAGGGGATTAGTCGGGCAGTCTCTTAAGCTCGGCGACGTGCGACGTACACGGGCTGTTTCCTTAAGCGATCGAGCTCTATAATAATATTGTAATCAAATACAACACTAAGGAAATTAGTCGAATTTTAAACCTCTACAGAGCCCGATTTTTATAAGAATACTATACAATAGCTCTATATATTATATTTAATAATCAATAATTAATATATTTTTAATATAAGTAAGCGATTTAATATTAACATCAATACGACCTCGTTAATATTAAATATTGATAAAAACACTAGACCGTACCCTTTTATATATTTTATAGCATTCTACATAGAGATAACGGTAAGCTCTTTAGATTAAAAGCCTAGTGCTATATATACAGGAGATACGTAGGAACATACTATAGCTATAAAAGAACCGCTAGCTAGATAGATAAAATAGTAGAACTTAAAAACTAGGCAGCATCGGATAGTAAGGGGAGTTAGGTAGTTCCGGAAAAGACAGAACGGCTAGACTTAATATATAGGCTAAAGAGTGGCAATAAGAAGTAAAGGAGTGTGGGTTAAAAGGTCTTAGGAGTTGGATTCGGTGCCTATACTTAGAAATTTAACGTTAAGCGAACTAGCGAGCCTATTAGACAACGTTAACTAGAGGTTAAAGTTACCTAATATCTTTACTACCTGCGCACGGATATAGCTAGACCTTTATTATAGATATAAAGACGACAAGCTAAGGGCTAATTAATTAGATAGAAACGAGATCTAAGGCATCTGGCGGTAAAGAAAGTTAGCGCTGCCCTTTAAAACTAGAGGAGATAATACTAAGCAAGGTCGCAACTATGTAAAATTAGATATACCCTTAAGAGTTTTCTATTCTAGCTTAGCTTTATCCTCTTTTAAGTTATCCGGATTATATTAGCAGTAGCCCTAGAGGCACTCCGTAAGGAATTACCGCGCGAAATAATAGTAGGCTAAAATAGATAGACGTACTAAGACCTAATAGTAGTAGGTAATAAGGATTCCGTGCTTTTTTAAAAAGACCTCCCCCCCCCTTAGGCATTAGGATATAGGCGCTCTTTATTAAGAATATAGCTATATAAGTAGACTAGCCAAAGTATACATCTATTATAAGCTTTGCAGTGCGAAGAATTGAATAAACGACTTGATTGTGAATGTAGCTCTAGAGCCTCTATATATACACGAAGAAGGTGGAGCTAATAAGACATAATGGGGTAATAGGTAGCTGAAATGGGAATAGTAATCTGCAAGCAATATATAGGGTGGCGTTGACGCCGTCTTAGAGCCTTCCAGGTGACGATCTTATGTCTTAACACAGTGTCGGTAGTCGGTTACACCTATTAAGGTCCCGCTAGGACAGCTATCTAGAACATCCTTACCTTAGGTAGCTATATAAGTAGATCTACTATAGCGTTTACCCATAATACCTAGGACTAATAACCCTTAGTAGACAAAGGATAAGAGCTATAAGGACCACCTATAAGCTCCTAAGGAAGCTCTAAATACAATATTCTATAACTAGTAGTTAATGGCTTAAGATAAGATCTACGTTATAGTCTAGCCTATGCTAGCCTTAGGAACTATTAAAACTCCTTATTTTATAGAATAGGACGTATTATAGTTTATTAAGCAGTATAAATAACTATACGCCTAATATTATATAACGAGTAAGGAGAAGCACCAGGGCCTTCTAGAGTACTATAATTATTAGATAGAAATATAGATCCAAAGCCTACCTAAGTTTATAATTAGTAGCTGGATAGAGCTTATAAGAAAGATTAGGACCAAATATTTAGCAGATAACTACTACTAATGTATAGGTTTCTAGACCTAGCTAGACCAGGTGCTACCGCTTAAGGCCTAGCATAAGGATATAGCCTAGTACCGGGATGCGGAGACTGGCAGAACAGCACCCGACCCCCGCAAGACTCTCAATATCCGCAAGACATTCAATATCCGCAAGATTCTGCTGCCTTTGGACGGCCGCAGCGGGATGTACGGGGTCAGCGAGACACGCAAGAACAAGGCCGGCAGACCTGTTCTGGATATGGAGGAAGTCATCGTTTCGCCGAGTACGAATACCAAGGGCTAAAGGACCTTATCCAGCGAGGACTTGTGCATCTGTCTAATCGAGGAAGACTAGTCGCTGGGACGCGCGATCGACCTGGACCAGTACTTCCGTGGCTCGGCAATGAGGGTCGATTGAAGGGTATCAAAAACTGGCTCCGTACGTACTAAGGAACAGACCTAGATTGGCCAAAGGAAGAACAGACGCAGCAACGGTACACACGGATTTTGCTGCTTTCCATGACGGGGTAGTACTAAAGAACAGTGACGCAACACGTACGAACTGGGAGGACTACTATGAAGTACGGCCCACGGACTTAGTAACGCCTAGCCAGCAACGTCCGCAGACTCGCCCGACCCTTAGAGACAGCAGGACAGCCATTAAGCAGCAGGCTCCGCAGGAGGTGTAGGATGTTCGACTAGGGGACAGTCAAGTTCTAAGGTGAGGGAGGGGACGTAGGTGACGGCCGTATAAAAGATTTCTATTTGTCTGCTTAATTACTGTATTTCCTGAAGCTCCTTTCTTGTTTACTTTCTTGGTCGCGACCGTCAGTCGCGACGACCGAGCCAATAGCGATTTTCCATCCCCGGGATGGAAAATCCTGATTGGTCCATTCAGCAGTAGAGCCGGCAGAACTCTACACCGCCTCTGGAATTCGATGATGCGCCAGCTACACGATGAGAACGGCACCAAGAGCCTCAATTGATTGCACGGATACAGAGTCAATCGTACGATGCAGAGCCAGACGCAGAGCCAAGCGCAGAGCCAGGCGCAGAGCCTTGATCAATTGAGCGACTGCACAGAAGCCACGGTCAGTCAAGGAATCAAATCAAGCCAGAGCCTCGATACCAGCACGTCACGTCACTGAATCAAATCAGTCGAATGTCGTCAAATTAGAGCTTTCGACCGGGCCGACCTTATTCCTTATTCGAACGACGAATGATCGCATCACGACTGTCACTGCCATCCGAATTCAGTACTGCGCCAGCTGCACGACGAGAACGGACACCGCGGCAAGGAAGGGACCTGTACAAAGGCAGCAGCATGATATTGGAAAACAAGCGCCGCGGAAATGCCCAAGCTATCCTTATACGACCGAAGACAGGACCGAGCCGTGTCTAGCCAAGCTAGTGAAGGACCTGTCAAGGATTACAAGGGGAATAGGAATTAGACGTACAGGAGCTAGCGCTTTTCCTCAGAGGTCGTCTTAACGAAGGACTGCATTATGGACACAAGGCAGGGGATATACGACGGAGGTAGTTACAGCCGAGAAGCTGCCACCGGATGGTTTCGAAGGACGACTCAGACGAAGCGTGGAGTCAGCAGGACAATAACGTACCTAAAAAAAAAATCCTAATGCAGAGGCTCTGCACGAGGCTCTACATAAAGCTCTGTACGAAGCTCTGCACAAAGCTCTACACGAAGCTCTATATAAAGCTCTGCGCGAAGCTCTACACAAAGCTTTGCACGAGGCTCTACACAAGGCTTTACACAAAGCTCTGCGTACAGAGGCTCTGCACGAGGCTCTACACGAAGCTCTATACGAAGCTCCGTATGAAGCTCTATATTGCACGAGGCTCTACACGAGGCTCTACATAAAGCTCTGCGTACAGAGGCTCTGCACAAGGCTCTACACAAAGCTCTGCACGAAGCTCTGCACGAAACTCTGCATAAAGCTCTGCACGAAGCTCTGCACGAAGCTCTGCACGAAGCTCTGCACGAAGCTTTGCACAAAGCTCTGCATAAAGCTCTACACAAAGCTCTATACGAAGCTCTACACGAAGCTCTATACGAAGCTTTATACGAGGCTCTACACGAAGCTCTACACAAAGCTCTGCATATAGAGGCTCTGTATGAGGCTCTGCATAAAGCTCTATACAAAGCTCTACACAAGGCTCTGCACGAAGCTCTACACGAAGCTCTATACAAAGCTCTATATAAAGCTCTACACGAAGCTCTGTACAAAGCTCTATAAAGCTCTATACGAAGCTCTATATATAGAGGCTCTGCACGAAGCTCTGCACGAAGCTCTGCACGAAGCTCTGCACGAAGCTCTGCAGAAGCTCTGCGACGGAGGCTCTGCACGAAGCTCTGTATACGAAGGCTCTGCACGACGGCTCTGCGTACGACGGTCCTGCGTACGACTGTTCTGCGTACGACTGTTCTACCACGAAGGCTCTATATAAAAGCTTTGTGCNGAGCTTTGTGTAGAGCTTTGTGTAGAGCTTCGTGCAGAGCCTCCGTACGCAGAGCTTCGTGCAGAGCTCCGTACAGACCTTCGTGTAGAGCTCCGTGCAGACCTTCGTGCAGAGCTCCGTGAAGAGCTCGTGCAGACCTTCGTTGCAGACCTTCGTGCAGACCTTCGTGCAGACCTTCGTGCAGACTTCGTGCAGACCTTCGTGCAGACCTTCGTGCAGACCTTCGTGCAGACCTTCGTGCAGACCTTCGTGCAGACCTTCGTGCAGACCTTCGTGCAGACCTTCGTGCAGACCTTCATGCAGACCTTCGTGCAGAGCCTCCGCAGAGCTTCGCGCAGAGCCTCCGTACGCAGAGCTTCGTGCAGAGCCTCCGGCAAAATGCAAAGATATTAGAACTAGAATTTATTGTAGGAATGCCAAGAATAATCGCGATCGTGATTCGATTATCGCGATTCTGGGAATTCTTATCGATAAGATCATAATCGGATCTAATCGCGATAAGATTTAATCGTTAAGACCCCTGGCCAGAGCTAGACGACCGTCAGAGCCAGACGACCGTCGTCAGAGCTGGACGACCGTCGTCAGAGCTGGACGACCGTCGCCGGAGCCAGATGACCGTCGCCAGAGCTAGACGGACCGTCAGAGCCAGACGACCGTCGTCAGAGCTAGACAACCGTCGTCAGAGCTGGACGACCGTCGCCGGAGCCAGATGACCGTCGCCAGAGCTGGACGACCGTCGTCAGAGCTAGACGGCCGTCGCCGGAGCCAGATGACCGTCGCCAGAGCTAGACGACCGTCAGAGCCAGACGACCGTCGTCATCGCCACACGACCGTCGCCAGAGCCACACGACAACCGTTCGAACGACCAGCCAGCGAACACGATAAACGATTCAATCGATCGATCGAATCAAGGTGACATAGACAGGTAGGCACAGACAGGTAGGTATAGACGGGTAGGTATAGACGGACGGAAAGACAGATAGGTAGGTAGGCAAGCAGGCAGGCAGGTAGGTAGGTAGGTAGGTAGGTAGGTAGGTAGGTAGGTAGGTAGGTAGGTAGGTAGGTAGGCAGGTAGGTAGGCAGGTAGGTAGGCAGGTAGGTAGGTAGGCAGGTAGGCAGGCAGGCAGGTAGATAGGTAAATAATTTAGAGCCTCTATAAGAGGCTTCCCCCTTAATACCTAAAGTAGATAGCTCTACATTTTATATAGTTATAATATAAATATATTTAAAAGTATATTATAGAAATCTATAAGAATATATAATAATTTAGTTATTATATAATATAATTATAATTTATATAGTTACAATTTGTATAGTTTTTACAATTCATACAGTTTATATAATTTGTACGGTTTATACAATTTATACAGTTTGTATAATTCGTACAGTTTTTACAATTTATATAGTTTGCGCGCTATTTATTTATAGGGTAGCGTTTTACCGCAATTTATTTATAGGGGTAGCATTTTACCGCAATTTGCTATTAGATGCTACGATTTTGTTATAAAATATGCGTTTTGCGCAAATTGCTATTAACCATATCCACCTACCGCAACCGTACGGTTTGTAGCAATTTACTACAAACCGCAACAATAAGCCCCAAAAAAAATTTCCTAATAAAGACTTTGCGGACTTTACGGAAGCTATTCTTAAGGCCTATAACCCTACTACTATCCATAACCTATAAACCCTTTTACGTTACTAAGGTGTATAGGTTAAAAAGGATAAATAAGTTACTATTATATGGTCCTTATATAATACAATATAGAAGAAGGACTAAACGGAATAGACTAAAGAGGAAATCCTAGACTAGGTCAAAGCTACTAATAAACTCTTAACTTCTCCTAAACTTAATAGCATCGCTAGCCTTATACCTAACCTACTTAATAAAATTTATTCTATAAACCTAAGCGATTTTAGAATTAATCTTACGGGCTAAAGTATACCTAGTACTTAAGTTACGGACCATAATACCCCCGTAAACCAAAATACGGACCAAAACCCTCCTATTGCCTAAGCTACAGATCTATAACCTACCTAAGTTACAGATCTACAACCTACTTAAGTAAAGACCTACGGTAAGGAGCTAGCTAATTTAGCTAAGCTCTATACCGACGAATCTAAGTATAGCGGTGAAAATGATGGCTTTAACTTTAAACTTACTATCTTTACGGACCTCTATTAGAAGGCTAATATTCCTAAACAAGAATTTAGCCAAGCCTATTCTACTATACTACGCGGCCTAGCCCTTAACTACTACTACACTAACCTTAAGAGTAACCCCCTTAGTGTTCCCTTTAATAAGCTATATAAAGCTACATATAACTACTTTAAAGGGCCGGAATATAAGCGTAATATCCTTACTTAATGGAATGCGACTAAGTTACGGACCGTAATTAATAAGAATACCGAAAAATCGACTATAGAGTGCCTGTAAATTCTTATTAAAGACCTTCGGCACCTACAGTACGGCTTTAATATTAAGCTTTAAATAGACGACTTCCTATATAACAAACTTATTACGGCTTGCCAGAAAATAGAGCCCTATAAGTACGCCTATTATAAGCCTATAGACACCTTAACTAGCCTTATTAATAATTTATGGTCCTCTATTATAACGTAAGAAGTCTTAAACCCACTAGGCAGTACTTAAGCCTTTATTATAAACCTACAAAACCTATAAACTAACTTAGATGCCTACTTTACGGACCGCTGCTACCGCTAGTAGTACCCATACCAACTAAGTCCTACCCGCAACCCCCGCAGCAACTCCTATATAAAAGTATACCCCCACAGATAAACTAGCTAGAAGTACTTTATGTGCGGTAAGGAAGGATATTAATCTATAAGGTATACCTAAGAAGAACGTAATAAGTCTAAAAAGAGATTTAACAATTGGATTAACTAGTTTATCTTAGACTACGAAGGAGAGGAAGTAAAGGAGTCTTATAATAAGTTAATAGAAGCCCTTATAATTAACTTTAACTTAAACACTTAGGAACAGGAGACCTTAAAGACATTCCTAACCACTTTTAGACCTTTTATAGACAACTAAGCCTTTAATATTACGACCGTATTAGCCGACCGCTCCTTTATACACTTAATTGCACCCGAAAACTAGCCTATAAGTATACCTGTTAGATCCGTTACGGACCGTAAATAGGACCTATTTATATATATCACTACAAAACGCTATACCCCTAAAGAATTTTATAGCGTTATAATTAATATAGGTGCCTCTAAGAAGTCTACTATAGGTTACGGACAATACCTTATATATAAGACTACTATAAATAATAATACGGATATTAATACTATGTAAACTAGGGCCGTAAACATCTAATTCGGCATTAGCTTAACCGTATTAATTAGATTAGTTAAAGTTAAGACTTTAATTAGCCTAGTTAACTTCCATATAGTAAAAGCGGATACCCTTTTCCTACTCTGCCTTGCGGACATAGATAGGTTATAGGTTTACTATAATAACGTTACGGATACCTTAATTAGCCCTATAACTGCCCTAGGAAGTAAGTATATTACCCTACTAATTATATAATGATTTGAATACCCGTTCCTTATATAGGGAGAAACTCTATAGACCTATATTTAGGAATCTTTTAACTACAACCTATACTACCTTACTAGTACTAAAATCCACTACCTATACCGCTGTTTCGGCTACCTATTAGCCGAAAAGCTATATAGAGTTCTTAAACGCTCTAGACATAACAATATTAATAAAAAGGTAATTAACCACCTAATTAAATACTGCTCCTTTTGCTAGAAATACGGACGTTCCCTAAGCTAATTTAAGTTCACCCTTTATAAGGACCTTAACTTCAACTACTTAGTATACGTGGACATTATATATATTAACGGCAGTCTAGTATTATATATAATTGACAAGGTAACCCGCTATTAAGCCGCCTATTAGTTATAAAATATATCTACAAAATATACTTAGGATATTTTATGGACCTACTGGATTAATATATACCTTAGACCTCCTAAGTATATTACCCACAACGCTAGTAGGAACTTTATTAGTAAGGAATTCCAATAGTATGCTATGGCTATAGCTATTTTAACAAAAGCCGTTCTAGTTAAGGCGTACTAGTCTATTAGGCTTATTAAATAAGCTTACCTAGCTTTATAGAGAGCCTACTAGATTATTGCGGATAAGTATAAGGATATTTAAAAGAAACTAGCTTTACAGATAGCCGTAAAAGCTATTAATAACACCGCTGGCCCTAACGGACTAGTACTTACCCTCTTAGTTTACGGAGCCTACCTAAGAATAAGCAACCTAGGCCCTTCTACTCCGTCTATTATAGAACAAGCAGCTATAATATAGAAGGTAATAGCCGAAATAGTTAAATTACGGGCCAAATAAACTATTAATAACACTCTATACTACCGTAACGGACCTAATACAACCTTAGTACACAACCTCCCGCTTAATCCCAAAGTCCTTATATGGCGTAAAAACGGCAATTAGACTAGACCTTATTATTTACTGGCTATAGAAGACAAAATATACTATATATAACTTTCTAGCGGACTAACTAGCTTTAGAAGCACGTCCGTAAAACCCTATTTTCGGTCCAAAAACACCTATAACGTTAAACTAGACGAACTAGAAGCACCCCTACCTACTCTAGAAGTCCCCTATAAACCCACTAAACCTACTAAACCTACCGTAAAGCGTGGCCAAGGACGCCCCTAAAAGTACCCCGTAATAGAGAACTACCTAACCTCTACAGGCACATCTATAAGGCAATCTCTGCCTACGGATATATTAGTTCTAGTATAGGAAACCCCTTTTACGGACTCATAACGCAAAGAGATTAACGGACTATTTAAAAAGGGCGTCTTTGCGGTTATAACGGAGAGAGACGTTCTGTAAGGCGTCCGTATATTTAACTTATACTTTATTAATAAGATTAAGCACCCTAGTACTAATAAAGCCTTTAAGAAGTTAAGGCTTATTATATAAGCTTATAATAATTAGGGAAAGGACTTAGTCTTTATGCAATTACCTATAATTTAATAAGTTAGTTAATAAATTATACTTATACTTACGCCTAGACTACAGTAAACTAAACCTATAGCCCTTTACTTATAGGATATCTCGTAAGCCTATATATAGTCTAATACCTACCTAAATAGGGACATCTTTATATAACTACCCCTTAAGCTTAATTTATAACTAGGAATAATTTTATAGGTTATTAAACCCCTTTACAGAGTACTAAAAGCTAGAAACTACTGGTTTAAAACGTATTACTAGCATTATATTAATAAACTTAAAATGGAATAGTTGACCTACGACCCCTACCTCTTATACACCCTATTAAACGGCCTTAGTATTATTAAACTCTAAATAGATAATACCCTCTTCTTAGCGGACCGGACTTTTGTAGACGCTAAAGAGACTAAACTATAAGAGGTAAAGTTCCTAGCAAAGCCGCGAGAGTAGTTAACTAAGTAGACTCTAATTAAGTTTAATAGAGGCTTAATTATATAAAAGGATAACCTAATTTAGCTAACTTAGGAACGCTAAGCTTAAAACCTAAGGCTTATTATAGTAAAGCCTATAGACCTTACTAGTTCCCGCGGAGAGATCCATAAGACCATAAATATAAAGGACTAATACGCTGTATAGCGTATAAGAGGCGCCTATATTACTATAGTCTGTTAACCTAAATCTGCCTATAATTTATCCTTTACGGCCTAGGTAATAAACCCATAAGAGGAAAATATTAAACAGCTTAATAAGCGCATTTAGTAGCAAATTAATAATACAGTAAGGGGACTTACTTTTGTACCACTAGACCTAAGTTCCCTTAGCTTACTAGTATTTATAAACGCCTCCTTTACCAATAATAAAGACCTATTATTATAAATCGGCTTCGTAATTATACTTACGAACCGTAATTAGGACGCAAATATACTGCACTAGTCTTTAATTAAGTGTAAATAAGTAACCCGTAGTATACTAGCTTCTAAACTATATACACTAGCTTATAAATTTAATATAGCAGCCGTAATTAAATTAACGGTCTAGAAGATTCTATAACTGGAGCAGTTACCCCTAGTTTTATGCACCGATTTAAAGTCCCTCTACAACTGCCTAGTTAAGCTAGGTACGATATAAGAGAAAAGGCTTATAGTCGACCTAATATGCTTACGTTAGGCCTATAAACGACGTAAGATTACGGAGGTTAAATAGATTAGCAGCGGAGATAACCTAGTAGACGCTATAACTAAGGCAAAGCCGTGCTAAGCTCTTAAAACCCTAATTAATATAAATAAGCTTAACCTAAGGGTTATAGAATGGGTGGAACGAGACTAACGGAGTACTTACGGTTTATTTACGGCCTGTTAGAAGGTTATACGGTTTATTTTACAGACTGTAAGTAGGACTTACGGCTAGCTTAAAATACTATTTAGAAGGCAGTCCAGAAAGCACCTTAGGAAGGATTTCCTATATATTTCTTTTGTGTTTTACGGCTCTACTAAAGTAATAACAAAGGTTAGATATAAGCGAGTTATTTCTAAGTACCGCCAGTATATAATTACAGCACGTGGTATACCAAACGCGTAACTACGCGTTTAGTGCACTAATCACTTACGTACTAACTAATTAAGGGGGAGGCGTGTTAGTATATAGACTACATAGTCTACCTTAATAGAATTGATAGTTACCACCATCCTAAAGAGCATACGATACTATATATATTTCGTACCCCGGGATATAACTCACTTATATTATTAAGTTGATATAAACACTATAGTATTAAAAATAACGTTATAAACGTTTTTAATAATGATATAATAGCTATAGGTGCTATTATAAAGTATCTTTTCTATTTACTAGGTAGTAGAGTATAAGGTAATAAGCTCCGCACTACTTAGCTATAGTATAAACCCCAAAAGGTAAGCGAGTGACTGGCTTAATGCTAGGCACGCTATGCGGAACAATATATATAGGCAAGGTGACGAATCACCTAATATAGAGCTACGCTAAATATATAGTATAGGACTACTAGATTTAAAAGTATATATACTAATTCATAGGAGATAAGTCTCTTTAATTAATTAATTAATACCTTAACTGTATCTAATAGCCTAAGGGTAAATATAGAAATAGTGTATTAGTAACATAGAGGATTATAAGAAATAATTATAAATTATAAATTATAGATTACATTTTAATAGTTAAAAAAATAATAGTAAGCTAAGGCCTTATATATTAAGCTATATACTAAATAGTTCTATAGAACTAGATTAGAAATACTAAAATACTTATAATACTTATAATTAATTATAGACTAGTCGTTAGGAAAACGGGAGAGTAGTAAAGACTAGCTAGGGGCTACATTAGGAAAATATTCATGCCTCCTAATAGTACTAACAGGCTCCTAATAGCTTTTATTAGGGCTACTAGGATCTCCAGGAGACCCTTACACTCAGTTTCCTGTTAGGAGCCTATTAGGAGGCCGCCCGGACCAAACGGACTAAACGGACCTCTAGGACCATCAAGACCATTAAGACAATTAGGACAATTAGGACAATTAGGGTAATTAAAATAATTAAAACTCTAGATTTCAAAATAAGGTATATTAATACTCCAGTATTTATAGCAGTTAAAATATATAATTTAGGTTAATTTTAGGCCCTATTCTATATACACGATGCTTTAAGCAATTTAAATAATCCAAATCGATCCTTCCTACCTACCACCTATGTCTGTGTCTGTGTTTATGTCTACTCGGGCGTCAAGCAATTAATTGAGGAGATAAGGGGTAAGGCTCTTGCAGAGGCTCCAAACCGTCGATTAGCGGTATTCCCGATGATCCGCCGACCGTGTACTGATTTCCTAACTAGGCCTAGTACCTGCCTGCCTGCTTATCCTGCCTGTCTAACCGTCCTACCTATCTATGCCTACCTGTCTATGCCTACCTGTCTGTGCCTACCTGTCTGTGCCTACCTGTCTGTGCCTGCCTATCTGTGCCTACCTGTCTGTACCTACCTATCTGTGCCTGTCGTGCCTACTTGTCGAACAGGATCCGGACAGTAACTCTTGGCAGTAACTTTACTGTCCGAATCTTTTGCCAAGTTCAATTCTGCCAGTGTAAAATCAGTGGCTTGGAGCTTGTTTTTAGTGTTATAGATCTTAATCTTAGGGCCGTATACTAATTGCATCATAATTAAGCCATGCTTAAGTCGTGATCTGCACCTACATCGTGAGTCTTGGCGTGGTGTTGTATGTAAAAATATTTAATTGTAAGGTTTGGAAGGGGTTATAATTTAATTAAATTGCAGGTATTATAATACAAAGTCTCCGCGGCGCAGTGGTATGGTAAGTTCTGTAATTGCTTTAATTTAATTTGGAGCTAGCCAACATAATTACACCACTTTTCCCGAAGTTCTTGAGTGGTCAATTAAGCCACGATGCAAATATATAGGTTTAATATAATTTGGGACGTTAAAAATAAGATAAGAACAATACAATTAATTTAAAGCCTTGCTGATACGTGATTTGATAGGAAATAACCTTTTTTTTTGACGTTTTTGACACGCTACTGATGGGAACTAAACCCGCGACCTTCTGCTGCGCAATTAGGCTAAGGCCTCGGCGGTGATGCAATGAGGCTTATGAGGCTCTGCGGCGATGCAACGAGGCTATGGCGATGCAACGAGACTCGGCGCCGAGCATTGGAAGGAAGTCAAGGCTGCTCGGTCACTGCAGGAGAGCCGCAGTGCTCGTGGTGGTGTCGAACTTCAGGAGTATCGACTATTTGGGGCGTCTCTGTCACTGCGGTAGTCACTGCAGTGACAGAGACACCTCAAATAGTTAAGGCTGCTCGGTCACTGCAAGAGAGCCGTAGTGCTCGGGGTAATGTCGAACTTCAGGAGTATCGATTATTTGGGGCGTCTCTGTTACTGCGGTAGTCTCTGCAGTGACAGAGACACCCCAAATAATCGAGGATCGCGATCGTCAAATCGTATCGCCGGAAAGCTTGCCATAGACGTAATCGACGACCCCCCACTAATATCAGTAATATCAGTAGTAGGGTCTAGCCAAGTTGTAGAGGACTTCTTTATATGTATATCAAACACAGCATAAGGTAGCGTATACCGTACACTTAATTGCTGGTTCGTATAGGCAGGATAACTATTGCTTACGTCTTAGTTTATGCTACATTAACTTCCTTACCCGGTTTAAATTGTGATAACCCAAAGTTAATGTCCTGAGTATTAAGCTTTATAAAAGAGTCGTCGGAGTCGTTAGAGTCATCGAAGTCTTGGCTGGAGGACGTTGTAGGTGATTGTAGTGGACGAACAAATATATTTGATAACATTAACTCCTGCTCTGGCTCCACCCTTAATATAGGTGCTTTAGGTAAGCTACCCCGTAATATAACTAAGTTATTTGATAGAGACTTCTTAGCAGGCTTTCTAGAGGCTGTAGGTAAGGTTAGCGACTAACGTTTCCGCTTCTTGGCAGCTGCTCGCGGTAAGTCTCATGGTAAGCACTGTAACCTCCCAGGCGCGGTTAATGCAGGTGGTGCATTTGACGACTTTATACTCTTAAATATTTTAAGCTCCTTATGTATACCCACTGCCAGCCGCTGCCTATTCTTTTGTCGCTTCTTATATTATTTTGCCTACTCTCTATTTCTTGCTGCTCTCTTAGCTTGCTTAAGGCTAGTAAGACTACGCTTTCCAGCCTTGCCCTTCTTCTTAAACTCTACCTTTAAAGTTTAAACAGCATTAGGTAGCTCTACTGGTATAAGGTTATCCTTGTTACGCAGCTCTTTAAATTTAAGAAGGAGCTGCTGAGTTTGCCGCCGGAATAAGTCTATAAGAACTTCTGCTTACTTGGGTAGATATATCTTTATAATTGCGTTATAGACTGCACTTACCGCACCTAACGCCATATCTGCTCCACCATTACTGAAACGATCGCTGTTAGTAATAGCTTTATTATTAGCGCTAAGTTAAATAGCGTAGCTTAGCTACTAGTTAAACGCAATAGCAGGCGGCCCATTAAGTAGCCACCGCGGATAGAGAAGACTTAGTGGTAGCGACGCCGAGTCTTACATAGCCTTCTCCATCTAATGATGATATGGGAGGCTATATCGAACAGGAAGGTCGCAGTCACCTTATGCTAAATAGCAACCGTATTTACTGTAACTGTCCTTAGTATTAAATCTACGAGTGTAGAACTCTAGGAGTCGCTAACTTATATAAGCAATAACTTAACTCTTCTTAAGCGGTCCATACCTTTAGTAGTCCTTATTAAGTTAGCTAAATCGCCTATAGTTAGATTTAACGACTTCCCATTCGTCTTATATAAGCCTAATAGCCTCGTTGGTTACCTAGCCCTATAGTAACCAAAATACGTAGGTATCTTAAAGCCGGAAAGACTCCCTACGATCCTTATACTTTAGCATCTCGTACTCTTTAAACTTCTTATTAATTACTGACTTAATCCAGGTGGCGACTTCTGATAATCTAAGCTCTTTATGCAGCCTTGCTTTTATCCTTAGGTGAATTAACTCCCCTTACTGTAAGGTATTGGCACCAAGATTATGGTAGCGGCGCGTATATGCTCTGTTAAAGTAGGCTTCCTTTAGGCACTAGTGTTCTTTAACTTTAAGAGCCTCCGGCTAGTTAAGTTAATATATAAATACAGCATAATTGGCTTTAAGTTTAACAGGATTCTCTAACTTAATGTACTTCTATATTAACTCTTCTAAAGGCTTCCGCTTCTCCTTAGTATAACCACCACTATTAACCAATATGGTCTTAATATTTTCAGCAATATACCACTTATAGAGTTGCATTTGGATGTCCTCCTCCGTAAGCTTCTCTATAGCTAATACAAAGCCAGCTCCCTGATTACCAATATAGACGTTTAGGCCGGGTATATCGTAAAACATAAACTCGTTCATAAAGTCGTGCATCTCTTTAAATACCTACTCGGCCTTAGATAAGACAAGTAAGTATATAATTAGAACTATCTTACCAGTATTCGTTGTAGTTATTACGGTTAATAGCGGCATGCGGAGCTAGTTTATTAAAAATGTTGCATTAGTGTAGATATAGAAGCCAGAAGCAAATCAATATACGAAAGCAATCTGCTGTGGAGTTAAGAAGGTGATTTGGACGAGGACTTAAGAGGTACAGTTACCTAGGGGGAATAGCAAGTTAGTATTTAGTCAGTAGTAGGAAAGCAAATTAATATCCCAAACGCTTTAATATTCAGGCACTCCAAGCCATACAGCCATTTAATTAAACTATCGTATTTGGTGGGCCCATAGTACTAATTAGTAGCTTAGCTATTCTAGAAAATGCCGCACTGTCTGTGCTATTAGGAGAGGAGCTGACGGAGGCTCTTTAGGTAATAAGCTTACCTAATTTAGAATTAACTTTAATATAGATGCGCGAGCGTATATAGAAGCCGGCTTGTTGGAAAGCCAAACGCAGCTCCTTAAATTACTCCTGCTTTATTATACCTGCCTTCTATATACCTTAACGAACCTATCCTCCTATATTCCAGTAGTCACAACTACTAATTGGTGGCAACTTATTAGAGGATAGAAGTCGCCGTATCTCTCCTGCAGATATATTGGCAGCTTAGTATTTAAGAGCCTCTGCTACACTTACTGTATAATCCGGCCAACGGTTCTTATACTTTAGGAGAGCGAGAGGATTCGGTATAGCCGCGTAGGTATATATACCATTATTAATCTTTACAAGCCAGGTAATAGCTCTATTAACTACATTCTTGTAAGCGGAAACTTAATAGGGACAGCTCTTCTTTAAAATCTTCCTATTTGGCCACCCAAGATATCTACCTCCCTCGTCCTTTTACTAGCGGTCCTCCTCTATAAGCTTCCGATTATTATAAGTCTCTTTACCATAAGCTCTGTATCTTATATAGACTCGCTATATAACCCGACCACCACTTATATAAAGCTTACGGCCTTAGGAGAACGCGTAGTTGTTAAAGCGCTATATTGCTAAGTCGCGAGTATTATAGTGCTTACTAGCTTCCGGTTTAAGCAAGTGTTTAGAAGGGATTGATTAAATAGCTGCCTGCATTGCCGTAATCGCATCTTCGTTTCTTAGCTTCTCGTAGGCCTTTCATTCGACTGGTTGGTTTGCTTAAGGTGTGGTGGTAGTAGAAGTATCCATTTTAAATAAGAATCTAGTTCTACTTAGTGCAGAGCCTAGGGCGCCATAGCTGTATATTTATGGGGAGGGTTGATCAACGTTGGCGTTAACGCGACGTTGATTTTAGCGTTAATAAAATTCGTGTTTTTATTTAATCGTGCAGCGGCTCGCGGGAGGTGCCGGGGTATTAGGTGAACATTGCATTTATATGGCTTTTACTAGTAAAATAGGTGCTTAAGTAGTGTCTTGGCTGCCTCACCGCCCAAATTTCCGCCTAATTTGGAAAAGATTCGGACAGTAAAGTTACTGCCAAGAGTTATTCTCGCTTGCAGATCAACCCGGATTTTTCTGTGGCTTGGCGCCCACCAAAAATAAAATCGAATTCGACCAATTTGAAGCTTACCACCTATATAGCAGCAACGAAGCCTTTGGTAAGCCCGAATACTGCCTAGTTAGGTAGTATTCACTAATTATATAGTGTTGAGAGCCTAATTTTACCGTTCCTTACCGCCGCCGTTATGTACCCACGTGCTCCCGCCCATATTGTCCAAAGTATCGAGAGCGACTACTTTGGCTATATATCACCTAAAAATATCGTTACTAGGCACCCAGAAGTAGCCAGAACTACGGTGTATTTGATTTGCAAGAACCTAAAAGAGCACGGAGCTGCGTATCCGATTTTACACGCGGAGCTTCCGCCAATTGGCAGGCGTTGATTAATTACACCTACTATAGAGGATGACATTGTTGAGCTACTTATGCGGGCGCCTACCTACTATCTTGATGAAATACGACACTGGATCCTTATGAATCACAATATATGGATATCAGAATTAACTGTCTGTCGTACAATTAAGCGTAGGGAGTTTACCCGAAAGGTTACTCAGCGAGTTGCTAGCTAGCGCGACGAAGGAAAGCGCTTACAGTACTATCTTGATATAGCAGCTTTTACTGAGGACCAGCTGGTATATGTAGACGAAAGCGCCGCAAACGAAAGGACCTTATTGAGGAAGTACGGCTTTGCACCAAGAGGCCTACTAGCAATCGACGTACAGCTACTCAGGCGCAGCACCCGCTGGAGTATACTACCAGCGCTTACTATCACGGGCTACCTAAATGGGACGCTTATTGTTCAAGGCTCAGTTACCGGCGANATCTTCCTACGGTGGCTTAGGGAGGTANTTCTTCCTCAGTGTACACCTTTTCCAGGGCCCCGATCAGTTATAGTAATGGATAACTGCCGTACGCACCACGTCGCGGTAAGCATAATTTAGTCTCTATAGAGCTTTACCNAATTATACTTAGGGCGTCCTTGAAGCTTGTAATGAGTTTAAAGTCCTTCTTCTATACCTCCCCCCCTACTCACCCGATTATAATCCAATTGAGCCGTCTTTCCACTTGTTAAAGCAGTGGCAACGCCGCNATGCCTCTATATCGCCTATATATGGAGAGGATCGATATACGGAGAAGTTTGAAGCCTTCTTATTTGCATNAGTAAGGGAGTTTGGCCATNGAGTTGATTGGCGGGCACTCTTTCGGCAGGCAGGTGTTCGTACAAATAACGAAGTGTAGGCAAAGCCTATAGGGGGCCGTTTGGTAGTATTATAAGAGGTAATATCTAGTGGGCTGCTGGGGGGGGCTGATCCGCCAAAGGCTTTACCACCTTCTGTACTGACGCTTTGCCGTTATTCTGACTTTTAGATATTTAAGATTTAAGCTTATTTAAGTTCTGCGATACTTTATTAGAGCGTAATATAGGCATGGTGGCTTATTCTAGGCGGTAAGCTGTAAATTGGTCGAATTTGATTTTATTTTTGGTGGGCGCCAAGCCACAGAAAATTCCGGGTTGATCTGCAAGCGAGAATACTGTCCGGATCCTGTCCGCCTACTTGTCTATGCCTACCTGTCTGTATCTGTAATTCGGGGGAGAGGTCGGCCCGATCGAAGGCTCTGCTTAATTTAATTGGTCAATTGATCGTATTAATTCGATTGCGGTTGATTGTATTGATTTGAATTATTCTTTATGGACGTTCGCTGACTATATGTTTAAACTGTGGTCGTCTGGGGTGCCTCCCTAAGAGGCCTTGATTTGATTTGATTCGGTAATGGGATAATATTAAGGCTCTGGTTCGATTCGATCGATCGATTGAATTAATCGTGGTGTTCGCCGGCTGGTCGTTTAAACGATTATCGTCTGGCTTTGGCGACGGTCGTCTGGTTCTGGCGACGGTCTCTAGTTCTGGCGACGGTCCTCTCCTACCTGCCTACCTACCTGCCTACCTACCTACCTATCTGCCTACCTACCTACCTATCTGCCTACCTACCTACCTACCTACCTACCTACCTGCCTGCCTGCCTGCCTGCCTGCGTTAGTGTTTGGTTCAATTTAGGGGAGGAGTCGGCCTGATCGAAGGCTCTGATTGATTCGAATCGTTCTCTATGGCCGTTCGCTGGCTGTACATTCGAACGGTAGTCGTTTAGGGTGCCTCCCTAGGAGGCCTTAATTCGATTCGGTAACGGGCCGATATTAAAGCTCTGGTTCAATTCGATCGATTAATTAAATCGTTTATAGTGTTTGCTGGCTAGTCGTTTAAACAGTCGTCTGGCTCTAGGACGGTCATCTTATTCTAGCAACGGCCGTCTGGTTCTAGCGACGGTCGTCTAGTTCTAGCGACGGTCCTCTACTAGCTGCCGTTCTAGTGCCTCCTAAGGTAAGAAGGATGTAAGGAAGGGTAAAAAATAAGGTAGCTACTAAGGGGTAACTTAGTAGAGGTATATATAGGCTATCGGAAATATAGCAGGGACCTAATAGTAATATATGTTATGCGGAGCTTTATATAGAGCCTCTGTACACAGAGCTTCGCGTAAAGCCTTATGTAGAGCCTTTATACGTAAAGCTTTATATAGAGCTTTGTATAGAGCTTTATATAGAGCTTCGTATAGAGCTTTGTATAGAGCTTCGTATAGAGCTTTATATAAAGCTTTATATAGAGCTTTGTATAGAGCTTTGTATAGAGCTTCGTATAGAGCTTTATATAGAGCTTTATATAGAGCTTTATATAGAGCTTTATATAGAGCTTTATATAGAGCTTTATGCAGAAGCTTATATAGAGCCTTTATACATAGAGCTTTATATAGAGTCTCGTATAGAGCTTTATGCAAAGCTTTATGCAGAGCTTTATTTAGAGCTTTATATAGAGCTTTGTATAGAGCTTCTATAGAGCTTTATATAAAGCTTCTATAGAGCTTTGTGTAGAGCTTCTATAGAGCTTTATACAGAGCTTCGTGTAAAGCTTTATGTAGAGCTTTATATAGAGCTTTATATAGAGCTTTATGTAGAGCCTTATATAAAGCCTTAGTAGTATAGCTTAAGGGGTGTGTATAGGGTATTGCTTTAGGGGGGTATCCTGCCAGGAACTTAATAGGATGGTTAGGAAATACTAGTTTCATATTAGGAGCCTATTAAGACGATTAAGAAATACTAGTTTCCTATTAGGAGCCTAACAGGACAATTAGGAAAATTAAAGATCCTAGTAGGAGCCTATTAGGACAATTAGGACGATTAAGATCCTAGTAGCTCCTAACAGGAGCCTATTAGGAGCCTATTAGGACGACTAGGACAATTAGGAAAATTATAATCCTGGTAGGAGGCCTTTAGGATCTTAGCACCCTAATAAAATGCTGATGTAGCCCGGGGCTAGCCTAGGGTCATTTTTATTAGGTAATAATAAGGGGCAACGAACGTATATATATTAGTTACTGAGCTATTAAACCATTCGGTTTAACACTGTACCTTTTTAGCTAGTTGCGTTCATTTGGCTCGGTGGGCGATCGTTACAATTTTAGCTAGATCCGCTAATCTGCTTATATATACTTCTTTACGCTAGCCCTAAGCCCTATTAGCAATATTAGTAATATTATTTTTAAAATTTATAATATATCTTTTTACTATAATAGTTATAATATTTCCTACAACTGCAGTATTTATATAAAAATAATAATAAAATTTAAAATTTAAAATTTAAGTATTAAGCAATTAATTAAGATAAGTAGGAAGCCTCTCACAGAGGCTCTAAATTGTTAATTAGCGATGTCCCTAATAATCTACTAGCCGTGTACTAATTTCCTAACTAGGCTTAGCATTTACCTACCTACCTACTTACCTATCTACTTACCTACCTATATACCTACTTACCTACTTACCTACCTACCTACCCGCCCGCCTACCTGCCTATCTATCTACTTACTTACTTACCTACCTGCCTACCTATACCTACCTATCTATACCTACCTATCTATACCTACCTATATATATACCTATCTATACCTACTATTTATATATCTCTATAGTATCTAATTTAATTTAATTTAGTAGTGGGCTGATATTAAGGCTCTAGTTTAATTTAATCGATTAATTAAATCGATTATAGTGTTTACTAGCTAGTTATTTAAACAATTATCATCTAGTTTTAATGACGGTTGTTTAGTTTTAGCGACGGTCGTCTAGTTCTAGTTATAGTCCTTTAGCTACTATTCCGGTACCTCCCTAAGTAGGGAGGATATAAGGAAGGGTAAAGGTAGCATTTAGGTATATAAAGGGTATGTAAAGGTATATATAGAGGTTATTGGGAATATAGCGGGGACCTAATAGTACTTAGGAAAATTAAAGTCCTATTAGGAGCCTACTTAGAGCCTACTTAAAGCCTACTAAAAGGCCTTTAAGATTTTAATGCTCTAATAGCAATAAATGCAATAATAGTAACAATATTTATTTTATAGCTATAAGCTAGCGTATAGCTCTAGGGGGTTAGCTAATATAGCAGAAAGCTAGCCCTAGGCCCTAAAATTACTTTTAGCGAAACTAAATTTTATGCGCTACTTTCCGTTTTCTTAACGGTATAAAGGCTTAGATATAAAGTTATATAAAAATCTATAGATTAGTTTAGGTAGTTATTAGTAGGCTTTTAGTAATCCTTATCCTTTAACCCGCCGGAATTTATCCATTTATTATTAATAAGGATCGGCTAATCAAATTAATGCATTAAAATCATCGTAATTAGAAATACGAAGCTGGTAATATTAATTAATTCTTATATAAATATATATATATAGCTTATTCTTTAGAGTTAAGTCGCTTAATATAAGGTAGCTAGCACTTATTGTGACGGCTTATATAAATGCCTCTAAACCGAAGCTTATAGATTACTATCTAGTAAAGATACTAAGCTAAGGAGAAGAAGAAGAAGAAGGAGAATTGTTTAGGGGCAGTAGGTAGACATATCGCGAGGGCCGCTAAGGCGCTAGTGGTAAGCGAGCTAATAGCGATTTTCCATACCGGGCATGGAAAATCCTGATTGGTTAAATATAGTAGGTAACGTGCACCAGCACCGTTACATCACCCCCCCCTCTTAAAAAAGCCTGCCCTTAGGCGTTATCCAAGTTCCTTATTATCGTCTAGATTATTATAATTATCTAACCCTTCTTCCTAGCATTTAATCCAGCTATCTAACTTGCTTGGTGGTCCGGGGAGGTTTAGATAGGCTAGGTGGAAGTCTTATAGTTTATAGGGGGAGTACTTAAAATTAGATGTAGGATACCATTTTGGGTCCTTATTATGGCCAGCCTAGCTTATATGGTATTTTAAGACACTACGGACCTTCTTAACTGCTAGGATTTCTTTAACTTCCTATTCCTTATTCTCTGTAATCTAAATTAGCGGCGGAGGGTCGTTATACTGTTTAGGTAGTAGGTCGTTTGCAGCCTTTTATAATTAGTCTAGGGAGAAAATAGGGTAGATCTTCATTAAATCTGGTAGTTTAACCCTAAAGAAGTGTCCTACCTTCTCTAAAATCTTATATAGACCAGCTATTTAGTGGTCTAACTTGCGGCTTGGCCTCTGGGTTTTTTAGTTCTTTATTAACACCTATACCTTATCTCCTACTTAGAAGTCTACTTCGCGATAATACTAATTCACGTCGGCCTCTTTTTTCTCTTGCGCCTTTTTTATAATTCTTTAAGTAGTCTCCTAGGCCCCGTATATTCTCTCGGCAAATGCCTGGGCCTCTTTATAGCTAAGGCGTTCGCGAGCCGTAGTAGGTTCGGTAGGCCTATCCTAATTAAAGGACGTTCGTGGTGCGTATCTGTTAAGCAGTTTAAATAGCAACATCCCTATACTATTATGGGGGAGTATAAGCTGCGCGTAGTCTATTATAGGTAGTAATTCTAACTAGTTATCCTAATAGTAGTTTATAAAGGGACGTAGTTGCTAGTTAAGGTACTGGTTTATAATCTTAGTTTGGCCGTTAGTCTAAGGGTAGAATATAGTAGAGAGCTTAATCTTAATCCTAAGGATACGGCAGAATTTATTCTAGAAGTCCAATATAAACTAGGGACCATAGTTAGAGATAATTAATTTAGAAGCGCCGTAGAATTGATAGATATTGTCGACGTAAAGGCGAGCTATATTCTTTATAGTTGTGGTCTTAAAGTAAGGGAGGGAGACGGATTGCTTATATAGTCAGTCGATTACTATAAAGGCCGCGTTATAGCCGTGGGCGTCCTTTGGAAACGACTTAAAGTTTATTATAATATATTACTAAGGGTGTTCTGGAACCGGCAATGGACGTAACTACCCAGGAGTTTAATCCCTAGGGGCATCCGCGCGTTTATAGGCGTAGCAGTTTTTAATAAATTGTTTTATATTAGATAGGAGTCCTTACTAATAGTAACGGAGCGCTAGTAGTTAGTGGGTCTTATTCTAACTAGGGTGCGCTATTAAGACTTAACAGTGGGCCTTACGGATTAGCTCTGTCCGTAGGTTATTAATATCCGGAACTATAAGCCGTTTTTAGTATAAGAGTAGTCCTTCTTCTATTTCTAAATTAGGGTTACCTTTTAAGGCCTAGTCGCGGAGGGCCTTTAAAGATTTAACCGTGCGGTTTGCGGTTAAGATACGGTTAATTAATCCTATTAGCTTATCTAAGAACTCTCTTTCTATAAGTGCTAGCTTATTCTCTTTGGAGCTTAGTTCCTTAAGGATATATAGGTTAAGCTGTTTAGGATAGAGGAGGGCGCGTGTTTAATATTGCGCCTTTAGCTTATCTTAGGGGCCTATATCCTATTCTCTCTAGGTTAAAGCATTAGCCTTAAAGTTTTATATACCTAGGCGGTATATAATCGTAAAGAAGAATTAAGAGAGTATTTTAGCCTATTAAGCCTATTGGCTAGTAAGCTGCTTTATTATTATAAAATACTCTAAGGCTTTATAATTAGTATAGACCTTAATCTGAGAGTTCGTGCCTTTAAGCTCCGCGCGCTATTAGGACAATAATTAAATAATAGCTAGTATTTCTTTATTATATACTTTATAGTTATACTTAGCCAGGTCTATTATCTTTAAAAAAAAAAAGTAATAGGGTACTATTTGCCGTCCGGATATAACTGTAATAGGACTCCCGCTATAACTTCGTTAGAAGCGTCCGTTTTTAGTATTAATTTAAAATCCGGGTTATAATAATATAGGATTAGAGAAGAGATAAGCCAATCCTTTAACTCTCTAAAGGCCTCTATGCAGTTATTATTAAATATAAAAGGCGTATCTTTCCGGGTAAGTTATATAAGAGGCTTTACTATAACTCTATAGTTACGGATAAACTGGTAATAGAAATTATAAAAGCTAAGGAAGAACTAGATCCCCTTTATAGTATAAGGGGGCTTCTAGCTATGGATTACTTTAACCTTCTTAGGGTTAACTTTAATCCTATTTATACTTATAATAAACCTAAGGTACTTTATACGTTTTACTCTAAATTTATATTTCTTAATATTAACTTATAAGCCCGCGTTTTATAATCTCTCTAGGACCTTCTTAATATAAACTTTATACTTAAGTTTGTCGTCTAAGTATATAAGGATGTTATCTAGGTATACCGTATAGAACTCATTAAGGTAGTTAAAAAGGACATCGTTTATGTACCTTTGGTATATAGCCAGCCCATTTATTAACCTAAAAGGAAGAACTTTATATTTATAGGACCTATAATGTGTATAGAACGTTATTAAATCTTTAGATATAGGGTCTATCCTAATTTGGTGGAAAGCTTGGCGGATATTAAGTTTAGTAAAGATCTTTGCCTAGCTTAGATGTGTAAGGGTCTTGTTAATTAAAGGAATAGGATGCCGATCCTTTTAAGTAATAGCGTTTAGCTTTTAATAGTTAATATAAAAATAAAGGCCTTTACTAGGCTTTTTTATAAACAGGATAGGGGAAGTAAAAGGGGCTTAGCTAGGCTCGATAAACCCTTTATTAAGGTTATTAATTAAGTACTACTTTATTGCCTTTAGCTTGTCCGTTAATTATTAGTAAAGGGGGCTATATCCTAGCGAGTTATTAGCTTCTAATTAAATCTTATAATTATATGTTTAGTAGGGGGGTAGTATATCTAAAGCTGCTTTTAAGAACGCGTCTCTATGGCTTAAGAGGTAGATAGGAAGGAGGCGCTTAACCAGCTCCTTATTACTTTCCTTAGCTAGCCCTTCTTCCTTCTTATTAATAATCCGGTTAATTTTGTATAAGCTAGTTATAAAAACCTTATCGTCCTTCTAGTATATATTAAAGTGGAACCCTATAGCACTAATAGCCGCGAAATTCAACGTAGGGGGGTCACGCGATAGTAGGGGTGTATGTAATTTCCAAGGCTTTTAGGGTATTAACCTTCTCATTCCTCCCTTTAGCTCCTACTACATCTTTCAGAGGCTATCTCTTGCATTTTATTAGTAGGTCCTCTTCTATATAGGTTAAATCTCCGTAACTTAGATGACTTCTATATTACTATCTATTTCGCTTCTATATGTAGAGTCCTCTTTAACCGTAGCACTGCGGGAGAGTATCTTTGTTGGCATAGGGTTCTTACTAGCTTCGTAATAGGCATCTTCCTATATAAAAGCTAGGTCCCGGTCCCTGATATCCTACTTATAGGTAGGATCCGCCTCTGCGGCTAATGTCCTACGGTTAGTTTGGATCTCTTTAATAAAGGAGGGTAATTTTGGTCTATCCTTCGGCTAAATAAGCTGCCTTTATTATACGTTTAGCTAGATATTAAAATAGGATATTTATTTCTAATTAAGGATTATATTATAGGAACCTAGGTCTAGAATATGGAAGGGTATACCATATAGGCGTTGTCTATTAAGAGAAATATATAACTTTAATATGTAGGTAACTGGCTTACCGGCTTGGCCGTTATAGCCTTTTACTTAAATAGGCTTCTCTAGCTAGGTGGCTTTTATATTTAGGAACCTAGCAATATTAGTTATATAGGCAGTATCTATAAAGGCAAAGCCATTTACTCTAGTGTTAATAAGGGCAGTTATATTAACTTTATATATATTTTAAGATACTATATATGGAACCGTAAAGTGTTTTCCACCTATTAACTAACTTAGATTAATTTCTTTGAGATTAATAGGGTACCCTAGGGGGGAGTTTTTCCCTAGGGTTTTTCTTTTCCCAACTTGTTAGACGTTTCTCCTTCCTCTATCTCCTTAATATTGCTTATATCTTTTAGCTCCGGGCAAGACGAGGTAAAATGTCTATCTTTTCTGCAGTTAAAGTATGTAGCTATAGTAGGGTCGATTGGGGTGTTACGGTGGGTATTAGTTAGGGGCGTAGCACGTAGTTAATCGGGAGAGGCCCGCTAAAGGGCAGTTATACCTACCTTAGGTATAGGGGTACTTTCTACTAGTTTTCTAGTGCTAGCCCTAGTAGGTATAATTATTGGTTTTTAATTACTATGGGATTTCTTCTGCCGATTGGTGCGAGTATTAATTCGCCGTAGTTCTGAATCTAATAATAGACATTAGGCTATAAGTCTTTAGTGGGTTAGTAGGTCGTCTAGGGCTACTACGATTTTCTTTTATAATTGAACCGTTAGTTTGTTATATAGGTCCAATCGGTAGTTTTTAAGGGGGACCTAGCCTTTGCTTGCTAGGTATAGGAATTAGGTCTAGAACTTAGTAAAGGATTAGTTTAGTCTTATTATTAGGCGATTATAATTGTACCTAGCGTCGCGTACTTTGTTTGGGTTCACGTAGATAGCCGCTAGGTGCTATAGTATCTTATTAACAGATATAAACCGAATAGGTAACTTATCCTTAAACTTAGCTTAGAGGTGCTTTTAGGCGTCCCTAGTAGTTTAACTAAAGAGGTAAAGCATCTTAGCTTCTTTAAAAAGGAAATAGTTATGGTTAACGCGAAGCTTTCCTTATATTTAAATCCTCTAATTCTTAAAGGTAGGGTCTATCCCGTTAGATAGTGGTTGGGGGTTAGGGAGCTTAACGGACTTTAATTGCTTTATTATCATTTCTATACTCCCTAGTATATTATTCTTAGTTAAGTGGATAGGTTAACTAGGACTTCTAGAAGGGGAAGCTAAGCTGCTTTAAAGAGCTATAAGGCTGTCTAGGATCTCTTATAGGGTCTCCTATATACTTTAAGCTTAGAGACAGTTAGCCTTTTAATTAGCCGTTAGGGCACAAATCTGCTTATATACGTCTATAATATTATCGTTATATTCAATTTCGGATCCTAATTAAATCTCGTATTCTTCTTAGGTTGGGGCAGCTCTTTTAAATAAGCTCGCTTTAGGTGCCATTATTATCTTCCTAGGGTTCGTTAAAATTATATAATTCGGTTTTAATTCCGGGGGGTATAGGTCTAGTCCTATCTAGCTTACAAAGTAGGGTATTATTAAGGCCTTCGCAGGCAGTATAGAGTTGTTTTAATGTCTAAGTATAGCGCGTTAACGCGTTGTTGCAGACGAAGATCTTCTCTTTTTTAGGGGTAGGATATTATTAAGGCCTTCCTAGGCAGTATAAGGAGAGCTTAGTATAATGTGATGGCTTGTATAAATGCCTCTAAACTAAAGCTTGTAGATTGCTATCTAGTAAAGATACTAAGCTAAGGAGAAGAAGAAGAAGGAGAATTGTTTAGGGGCAGTAGGTAGATATGTCGCGAGGGCCGCCAAGGCGCTAGTGGTAAGCAAGCTAATAGCGATTTTCTATGCCGGGCATGGAAAATCCTGATTGGTTAAATATGGCAGGTAACGCGCACCAGCACCGTTATACTTATCCTCTCTATAGAACGGTATTTAGTATATACTATAGCTATTATATAATTACAGCACCTGTTATACCAACCGCGTGCTTACGCGTTCGGTACGCCGAGTACGCGTTTACATATTTAGTGCACTAACTACCTACTTACGCGTCTGGTGCACTTCTAAAGCACTAACTAATTAGGGGGGAGGCGTATTAGTATATAGACTACGTAGTCTGCTTTATATAATCGACAGTCACTATTATCTAAACGAGTATATAATACTATACGTATTTCGTGCCCCTAGATCTAACTTACTCGTGCTATTAAATTAATATAAACACTAATCAGTAAGCGCGCATAGATTAGCAATTACTCAATACCTCCCCCTAAGCGATACTCGACAGCAACCACCTGTTTAAACTCCTAGTATAACCTACTAGAAGGTCAGAAGTCGGGGATTACGAACTTATCTCTAACTCTATATACTTATTTAAGTCTTAGTATAGTTTACCGGAAGTATAATAGACGCAAATATAGACCTATATAGAACCCCTACCCTTAAACCTTAAACCCCTATTCCTACTATACCTCCCCCAACCTCTTTTTAGACCCCTTATAGAGACCCCTTACCCTTTTACAAACTATTACAGACCTATTAATTACCTTTACGGACTGCTATAAAACCTCTTACCCTTTTATAAACTGGTACGGACCCGCTAACCGCCTTTATAGACTACTATAAGACCCCTCCCACCTACTACGTACTATACTATATAATATAGTATAGCAGACCTAAGAAAGCAAGTTAATAAAGGTTAGGAAAAGTAAAGGTAGGGAGCCGATCTTACGTCTATTATTACGGACGCTTTAAGTACAATGTTACGACTACTTGGAGAGGAGTCGGAAGAAGCTAGTTGGTTGATTTAGGCATGGTCTAGGATGGAGCCGATAGAGCTATGTGACGAGTAATGGTAACTAAGGTTACGTAGGATGATCTATATAATCTATAGGATCTATATAATCCGTGACAGAGTAAATAAAGCATACGTATATTACGTATAAGAAGGATTTTATAGGAGTACAGTTGTGTATTTAAGGACCCTTAGTCCCTACCTAGATAGTTCCTTCCTTATAGTAATTCTTAGAATATAATTAGAGTTAATCTGTTGGGCAACTACTCTACTAGTTATTATTATATTGTTATCTTTAACTTACTTTACCTATATACCTAGCCTAATAACAAGCCCATTATAGTTCTTGCTATAAGGTTCCGTTATACAATTACTACCTAGTTATAGTAATAAGTATAGAAAGTTAAACAACATGCCACTAAAAGCAGCTACCACAACGCTATTAACGGCGGCAACTACTTTAAGGTTAGGTAACGACACCAGTATAGCAGATACTAACTTACAGCAACCTATAACAGTTGGGCAACTACAAGAGATAGTTGACTAGTTAATAGAAAATAATATAACATTGGAAAATAGGATTAACGGGATAGGCGCAGTAAAGGTTAAGTTACTATTAATTAAAAGATATTTAGGTAAGAGATCGAAGCTTAAAGGATTTCTTATATAAATGCACTTTAAGGTAGCACAGGAAGGAGTAAAGCTGGTAACGCCTATGGATCAAATAGCCTATACAGGACTATTCTTAATAGGAAGAGCACTTAAATAGTTTAAGCCTTACCTTATAGAGATATAAGTAAACGGCATAACGACCACTAACTAAGAGGTACGGTTTATGTTCTTAAGCTAGAATGGATTTGTAGAGCAACTTACGTAAATATTTAGAGACCCAGAGGCAGTAACCACGGTAGAAAGAAAACTCTAAGACATTATATAATAAACCTTAGCAATTAAGTATATAACGCAGTTCTAGACGTTAGTAATGTAAGTAAAGTAGAATAATAGGGCGCTTATGGCATAGTATAAACAAAGACTTAAGGCTAAAGTCTAGGACGCGATTATCCTAATAGAAGATGCGGACACCCTAAGGGAACTAATAGATTAAGCAATTAAGATTAATAATTAGATCTACCAAAGGGAACAGGCTAGGAGAGGCTAAGATAGAGTTTTATAGTTATATAAGGCGCAGAGTATGTAATAATAAAAGCTAAGTTAGAAACTATAGTATAGCGCAGAGCTAATGGACCTAAGTAGTACTAAAGAAGCCTATAAGAGATGGAGTAAATAACTATGGAAACCTAGAGGACAAGGATTAAGTAATTGAAGGTCTAAGGAGTAGAGGCCAAACTAGGGATCTTAATAGCAGAAGACATTTAGGCGGACTCTATAGTAAGAAAAATGGTTTAAAGAAGGAGCTTATATAAATTGCGGAAAATAAGGTTATTATATTAGAGACTATAGAAGTAGGTAGAGTTATTATATAGTAAAAGGTATAAGACTAGTAGACGATATATACGTATAGAGGGATAATAATATACTGCGAGGAATAAAAGAGTGTTTAATTAAAAGTTTCGCGTTTTATTATAATAACGCATGCCGGATTTATAAGGACGCTAAGTATAGCGCAAGCTATTAGCTATAAGAGCTAGCATCTATAGGATATAGAGGAACTAACGAACCAGTTTGTAGATTGGATATTAAGGATAATAAATTTAATATAGGCGAAACATTCCGTGATGATAAGGTAATAAGAGCGGTTTACTAGGAATACGCAGCCATTAGAGATGTTATACTAGAGGTAGAGGATAATTCCACTACAGAATAGGGAACATTAGTAGGGATTAAGACCCCACTAGATACGATATCTATCGCTTTATAAGACGCAAGAGAAGTAGGGCAGTAAACTACTTTGGCACTTAATAAAGGCAAAAGGCTAAAAGCTTAAGATTCTTAGGACGAGATATAAGATAACTAAGATTCTTAAGACGAGATAAGGTAAGCTTAAGGACCTATAATAGATAATAACCAATAGAGCAGAGTAACGGCTTAGTTTAGTAATATACGAATAAGCTTAGGACGAAGTTTCCTAAAGGCATAAGATTCTTAAGACGAGATAAGTGAGATTTAAGACTCTTAAGATAAGATGAGAATACTAAGTAAGCCTAGTTGGACTAAGGCTGGAGTAAAGCTTAAGATAGAAGTAAGCTTAGGATTGAGAATCTAAAGGGGTTAAGAATTTAGAGTGCGAATTAGGACACCTATAGATAAGAGGCAAGGAGCTTCCTTATAGATTAGAGAATCTGCAGCGTAAATAGTAATTAGACTGGGAGACGAATATATAGACCTAGAAGATTTACTAGTAGAATATATTATTTGGACTAAAGATCGAAAAGTTAATATAAAGATTAAGAAGTAAAAGGGCTTTAAGGATTAAAGTATAAGACGCAAACCAAAAGAAACTATAGAAGAATTTAGGTAAAGAATTATTATATAGCAA
Source organism: Cenococcum geophilum 1.58 (assembly GCF_001692895.1). NCBI lineage: Eukaryota > Fungi > Ascomycota > Dothideomycetes > Gloniales > Gloniaceae > Cenococcum > Cenococcum geophilum. The sequence continues at coordinate 3,153,229 of NW_027137564.1, read as the reverse complement.
GAATAGAAACTAGATAAGAGATTTAGCATATTGGGACGTATAAAGGATAGAGTACTAGTATAAAGAATTACTAATAGGCCTAGGGTAGGCACACTAAAAGCTAAGTAGCTTATTAAACTAGAAGATAAAGAGGATCTAGGGATCCTAACTAGGTTTAAGGAACAACATACTAAGGGCTATTATAACATAATAATAAGAAGATACTTCCTTACGGATAAGCCGTATACACTCTAGTAGCTGTACTAAAAGTGGTATAGGCAAAGGCATAATAATAAGTAGGAAGATTTCTATATATGGTTAAATGAATAAGTTATTTAGGACCACCTAATTATAGAAAAGGCTATAACGCATATTAAAGGAGCCTTAATAATAATATTAAAGGATCTTAAGGAACAATTAGAGGACTAGAGAGATAAGAGATATATCTTAGTACCTACGAACGAAGTTATAACGTTTAGATTAGCACGATAAAGGTTTAAACTTAAGGATGAAGATAAGTTAAGAGTTAACCTAAAGCACCTAGTATACTATACGTTATTATAGATTGCGTACGTAGACGATATATGCGAGATATATAAGAATTTAAAAGAAAAGAATTGGAAATACCCTATAAGGATATACTGGATAATAGACGAGCGGTAGTATAGGAATACTAAATATATACATAGATGGCATCTAGCAGAGGTTTAAGAGGAAGGAAGCTTAATACTTTAACTAGGAAGATTCCTTATAGAAGAATACTTAGACGGATAATAGTGGTAGGAATGCCCAGAAAACATGTGTTTATAGTATATTAAAGATAAAAAGCGAACTAGGTATTGGCCGAAGAGCGAGCTAAGTGTATAAGGATTAAGTAGCTAATAGTTAGGAAAAGTAGAGGCCTATAAGATTAGAGGGAGCTAGTAGTAGAGCCTTAGACCCTTAAAGGAATTTAAGGACGATACCTAAATTTATAAGTTAAGTAGTAAGATTAACAGTTTAAAGCGCTAATAGATAGTGGGGTAACGAGAAACTATATCTTACTAATAGCAGTTAAGAGAATGGGACTACCTTACAGATAAAAGGAGGAGCCTTACCTATTAGTTACGATTTTAGGGAATCTAATAGCCTATAGAGGAGGGATTATTAANCTTAAAACAGGACCTATTTAGATAACTATTAAAGGAAGACAAATTGAGATGTCTTTTAATATCCTACCGTTAGGATAGGATAAGGCAGTATTAGGCATGCCTTAGTTATAGGAATATAATTTAAGGATTAATTAGATTATAGGTTAGGTTAATATTAAAGATACTTAACGCCACAAAATGCGATAATAAGCTAAGATAGTATAGTACTAAGTCGGAGTAATATATAAAGAGACTAAGCGAGGCTTAAGTTATATACTAAAGAGATACCATAAGTACGGTAAGAAACTATAGTTACTGGAAAGTAAAAAGCTGTTAGAGTATATAGCATAGGACTATAAGATAGAGTTAGAACTAGGAACNAGTCTAANGTTCTTTCTAATCTATAAGCTTACTAAAGAAGAAGGTAGAGCACTAAAAGAGTTTATCTAAGAGAACTTATAGAAGGGATACATTAGACTATTATAGTCGTTAGTAGGATATCCAGTACTATTTATACTAAAGAAGAATGGCAAACTAAGGCTATATATTGACTATAAATAGTTAAACAGCATTACTAGAAAGGATAGGTATCCTTTACCCTTAATTAGCGAAATCTAAGATAGGATAGGTAATGCGCAAATCTTTACAAAGATAGATCTAAGATAGGCGTACTATTAGATTAGAATTAAGGAAGGCAATAAATAAAAGGCAGCCTTTAGGTTAAAGGAAGGACTATATAAACTATTAGTTATGTAATTTAGGCTTATAAACGCACTAGCAACGTTCTAGAAGCGTATTAATAATATATTAGGAGAATACTTAGATGAATTTATTATAGTATATCTTAACAATATTATTATCTACTTAATAACTAAGGAAGAACACGGAGAATACGTTAAATGGGCCTTAAAGAGACTATAGGAAGAACAGATACTAGTAGTAATTAAGAAATATAAATTCTTCACTAGGAAGACTGATTTTATTAAATTTATTATTAAACTAGGCCAACTTAGTATAGATCTAAAGAAGATTGAGGCTATAGTAAATTGGCAAGAACTAGAGAACGTTACACAGTTAAGATTATTTCTAGGGTTTTGTAATTACTATAGAAGGTTTATAGCGTAATAGTTAAAGAATATTAAGCTATTTACGCGATTAATAAAGAAAGAAGAACTATAGGCATAGGGAGAGGAACAAAGAGAACTCTTTAAGAAAGTTAAAGAGTTGTTTACCTAAGAGCTAGTTCTTAAGATCTATTAACTAGGACTAGAGACGGTTGTAAAAATAGATATATTAGACTATATACTAGGGGCATACTTTATATAAAGATATTAAGATGGATAGCACCTAGTGGTATACTATAGTTGGAAAATAACACCACTAGAGTTAAACTATAACATCTATAATAAGGAGTTATTAGATATAGTTATAGTATTAAAGGAATAAAGAGCATTCTTATAAGGTATAGAGAAACTATTTATAGTTAAAACGGATTATAAAAACCTAATAGGATTCCTAATAATAAAGGAACTTAACTAAAGATAGGTTAGATAGGTAGAGATGCTTGCAGAATACTATTTTAAAATTTAGTATACTAAGGGTACAGACAATATACAAGTAGATGCTCTAAGTCGTAAAGCTAAACTATAGAACGATGAAAAGCTATTAGGGGCTTTACTGCGAAAAGACATAGACAGATTAATTAGATATAATTATCCGAAAATTATAGCAACTTAAGAAAAACTAGATAGGGTTTATAAGATACTAGAAAGCTTTTAGATATAAAGAATTCTAGAAGTATAGTTAGAAGATCTATAGACGGATATATACGAAAATTAAGAAGTAAAGTATATCCTAAGAAGCATAGCAGAGTAACTTATAGAGGAATTTTATAAGGGTATAACTTAAGAATATAATAGAGTTAGAGGCTTAGTGTTAAGACTCTAGGAAGAGTACATTATTAACGGAATTTAGAGGATAGCTAGAAAGGTTACTAAAGAGTATTTAGATTACTAAAGGAATAAACCAATAAGGCATAAGCTATATGGAGGGCTATAACCTATTAAAACACCAGAGAGACTATAGGAGGTTATATTATAAGACTTTATTATTAAGTTGCCAAAATTAAAAGATCCTATTACTAGATAAGATTATAATATAATTCTAGTAATAGTAGATAAGCTTATAAAGTAGGGATACTTTATAGTATATATAGAAGAAATCTTAGCGGAGGATATTACTAGAATCTATATTAAAGAAGTGTTTGTAAGATATAAAGCACTAAGTAAGATTATATTGGATAGAGATCTAAGATTTATAGTAGTATTTTAGGAGGTATTTTTAGCGGAGCAAGGAGTTTAAGCAGTAACTTTTACCGTATATTATCCGCAGACAGACGGTTAAACAGAAAGATTAAATTAGACACTAGAGCAGTATATAAGGTATTATATTAATTATGTATAGAATAATTGGGTATCGCTATTACTAGTTATATAGTTTGCATATAATGCAACGCCTTAAGAAGGAATAGGCATATTACTATTTAAGGCAAATTATAGATATAAGCTAAGAATATCGTTGTTACTATAGTAAGTAAAGAAAATAAGTAGTATAGCTAAAGAAAGGATAAAGATATTAATAAATCTTTATACAGACCTTATAGAATTAGTAAAGAAAGTATAAGAGAAAATAAAAAAGTACTATAATGCTAAGAGATCTAAGGGACTAGATCTTAAGGAGGGAGATAAAGTATGGCTACTATATAAAAATTTTAAGAATTAATAACTAAGTAAGAAGTTAGACTACGTTAGGCTAGGACCTTTTAAAATTATATAGAGGATTTTACTAGTTACGTTTAAGTTAAACCTACTAGCTAAAATAAAGATCTACCCTATATAGTATATCGCAATGCTAGAGCCAGTATATAGAAATGTTAAGCTACCGGTTTATAAAGCAGATATATATAGAGGATAAAAAGAAGATAAATAGCAAGTTTTAAAGATCGTTAGTTATAAGGACATTGACAATAAAATATAGTATAAGGTTAAGTGGATAGGCTATACTAAAACTACCTAGGAGCTACTAGAGAATTTAAAGAACGCTATAGAAAAGGTACAGGAGTATTGGAAGAAATTAGGTTAGGAAGTATTAAAAAAGAAGTATTACTAAAGAATAAGTTACCTAAGGGGGACCTAGGAAGAGCAGTTGCCGAACTACTTAGATCTGTTTCCTTCTCTATTAAAAGAGAATCCGTTTTTTTATTACTAAATTCCTATAAACCTTATTTTATAAGCTTTTACTCCTTAGAATAAACCTTCTTATAAACCTTCTTAAGACGGATTAGTTAAGCGGACGTAGTTAGACAAGACTTAAGGGCCCTTTATTAAGCATCGACAGCCTCCTGTTTAGCATCCTAGGAACGGCGTAATTCCGCTAGAGTAATAGACAGTTTATTATCTAGCCGCGTAGTAATAGATTAAACATAAAACCTTAAGATAAATTAATTAGGGAACTAGACGACTATTAAGAGTAATAAGTTATATATATTTAATATTAGAGATAAAGCGAACGTTATAGAACGAATAAATATTCGCTTTAGTGCACTCTAAGCAAGAGGACGGTTGTCGTGAAGATAGGTTTGCCAACGCAATATAAACTAACCCCTTTTTAGAACAGCGAGAATACGGAGATAGTATAATCTTACTAAGAGATAATATTGCAGCGACAGTGCGAGCACGACGGGCAGTCGAAGAAGAAGAAATTGCTTTAGGTATAATAAGCAATAATATTAACCAAATTAATTAGATGGACATTATACCTCTAATAAATAACTTAAAGATATTTTAAATCTTTAAGGACGAAGATAAAAAGGAGGGAGATGGTGTTACGGACACTTTAAGTACAATATTACGACTACTTGGAGAGGAGTTAGAAGAAGCTAGTTGGTTAATTTAGGTACGGTCTAGGATAGAGCTAATAGAGCTATATGACGAGGAATAGTAACCAAGGTTACGTAGGATAATCTATATAATCTATAGGATCTATATAATCCGTAATAGAGTAGATAGAGCACATATATATTACGTATAAGAAGGATTTCATAGGAGTACAGTTGTGTATTTAAGGACCCTTAGTCCCTACCTAGATAGTTCCTTCCTTATAGTAATTCTTAGAATATAATTGGAGTTAATTTATTAGGCAACTACTCCACCAGTTATTATTACGTTGTTGTCTTTAACTTGCTTCACCTATATACCTAGCCCAATAACGAGCCTATCGTAGTTTTTACTATAAGGTTCCGTTATATCTATACCTAACATTAACAACTACATTAAATTTAAAGTTTTTAAATATTTATATTTTAAGCTTATAAACGTTAACTTATAGAAGTAATACTAGGAAGACTTTATAGACTTTATGGAAGCTATCTTTAAAGCATATAACCCTACTACTATTTATAACCTACGGACCCTCTTACGTAACTAAGATGTATAAGTTAAAAGGAATAAACGAGTTACTATTATATAGTCCTTATATAATATAATATATAAAAAGGACCAAACGGAATAGACTAAAGAGGAAATCCTAAACCAGTTCCAAGAAACTAAGGAACTTTTTACTTCTTCTAAACTTAATGTAATTACTAGCCTTATACCTAACCTACTTAACTAAACTTGTCCTATAAATCTAAGCAGTCTTAGAATTAATCTTACTAGCTAAAGTATACCTAGTACTTAAGTTACGGACTATAATACCCCCGCAACCTAAATTATGGACTATAATACCCCCGTAAACTAAAATATGGACTAAAACCCTTCCGTTAACAAAGCTATAGATCCGTAACCTACCTAAGTTATAGATCCGCAAGCCATATATCCATAAGCTATATATCCGCAAGCTATATATCTATAAGCTATAGATCTATAAGTTACAGATCTATAACGTACCTAAGTAAAGACCTATAGTAAGGAACTAGCTAACCTAGCCAAGCTCTATACTAACAAATCTAAGTATAGCGGTGAAAACGATAACTTTAACTTTAAACTAACTATCTTTACGGACTTTTACTAAAAGGCTAACATTCCTAAATAAGAGTTTAGCTAAGCCTACTCTACTATACTACGCGGCCTAGCACTTAACTACTACTACACCAACCTTAAGAGTAACCCCCTTAGTGTTCCCTTTAATAAACTATGCGAAGCTACCTATAACTACTTTAAAGAACTGGAATATAGGCGTAATATCCTTACCTAATAGAATGCGACCAAGCTACGGACCGTAATTAATAAGAATACTAAAAAATCGACTATAGTGTGCCTGCAAATTCTTATTAAAGACCTCCGGCACCTATAGCACGGCCTTAACGCCAAGCTTTAAATAGATAACTTCCTATACAACAAACCTATTACAGCCTACTAGGAAGTAAAGCCCTATAAGTACGCCTATTATAAGCCTATAGATACCTTAGCTGGCCTTATTAATAATCTACGCTCCTCTATTAAACCCACTAGGGAGCACTTAAGCCTTTATTATAGATATTCAATATCCGTAAATAGACTTAGACATCTACTTTACGAACCGCCGCTACCGCTAGCAGTACCCGCATTAACTAGGCCCTACCCGTAACCCCTATAATAACTCCTATATAAAAATATACCCCCATAGACAAACTAGCCAGAAGTGCTTTATATACGGTAAGGAAAGATATTAGTCTATAAGGCATACCTAGGAAGAATATAACAAGTCTAGGAAGAGACTTAATAGCTGTATTAGCTAGTTCATTTTAGAATATAAAGGAAAGGAAGTAGAAGAGCCTCCTAATAAGTTAATAGAAGCCCTTATAATTGACTTTAACTTAAATACTTAGGAATAAGAGACCTTAGAGACATTTCTAACTACTTTCGGACCTTTTACGGACAGCTAAGCCTTTAATATTACGACCGTATTAGCCGACCGTTCCTTTATACACTTAATTACGCCCAAAAACTATTTCGTAAGCACCCCTATTGCGGACGTTATAGATTATAAGCAGGACCTATTTGTATATATTACCACAAAATACTATACCCCTAAGGAATTCTACGGTATTATAATCGACATAAGTGCCTCTAAGAAGTCTACTATAGGCTATAGACAATACCTTATATATAGGACCACCACAAATAATAATACGGATATTGATATTACGCAAACTAGGGCCGTAAACGTCTAATTCGGCATCAGCTTAACCGCATTAATTAGATTAGTTAAAGTTAAGACTCTAATTAGCCTAGTTAACTTCCACGTAGTAAAAGCAGACACCCCCTTCTTACTCTATCTTATAGATATAGACAGGTTACAGGTATACTATAACAATGTTACGGACACCCTAATTGGTCCTATAACTACCCTAGGAAGTAAGCATATTACCTTACTAATTATACGATAATTTAGACACCCGTTCCTTATATAGAGAGAGACTTTACAAACCTATATCCAGAAATCTTTTAACTATAACCCGTACTACCTTACTAGTACGGAAATCCACCGCCTATACCGCCGCTTCGGCCACCTATTAGCCGAAAAGCTATATAAAGTCCTTAAACGCTCTAAATATGACAACATTAATAGGAAGGCAATTAACCACCTAACCAAATACTACTCTTTTTGCTAGAAATACGGACGTTCCCTAGGCCGATTTAAGTTCACCCTTTATAAGGACCTTAACTTTAACCACTTAGTATACATAGACATTATATATATTAACGGCAACCTAGTATTATATATAATTAACGAGGCAACCCACTATTAAGCCGCCCGTTAGTTGCAAAATATATCCATAAAATATACTTAGGATATTTTACGGACCTGCTAGATTAATATATACGTTAAACCCCCTAAGTATATTACCCATAACGCTAGTAAGAACTTTATTAGTAAGGAATTCTAATAGTATACTATAGCTATAGCTATATTAACAAAAGCTGTCCTAGTTAAGGCATATTAGTCCGTTAGGCTTATTAAGCAAGCTTACCTAGCCTTATAAAGAGCTTACTAGATTATTACGGACGAATATAAGGACATCTAAAAGAAACTAGCTCTATAGATGGCCATAAAAGCCATTAATAACACCGCTGGCCCTAACGGACTAGTACCCACTGTAATAGCGCTATCGCACGTTACCTGCTAAATTCTACCATATTCTGCCAACCTATGATTGGCTCGCTTAAAGCTAGCGCCTTAGCGGCTCACCCTATATATTTGTTTATATCGGTCCTAGCGACCCCTTTTCCTTCTCCTTAGCTTAGTATCTTTATAATACAGTATTCGTTTAAGCTTTAGTTTAGAGGCATTTATTTAAGCCGTAATATTATACTAAGCTTACCCTACCTTGCCTAGGAAGGCCTTAATAATATCCCACCCTAAAGAAACTTCGTCTGCAACGACGCATTAACGCGTTATACTTAGACACTAAAACAACTCTATATTGTCTGGGAAGGCCTAGATAATATTCTACCTTATAAGCTAGATAGGACTAGACCTGTACCCCTAAAATTAAAACTAAAGCGTATAATACTAATAAACCTTAGGAAGCTAACGATGGCACCTAAAGTAAGCTTATTTAAGAGAGCTACCTCTACCTAAGAGGAACCTGAGATCCAATTAGGATTAGAAATTAAAGATAATAATAACATTATAGACATACGCGAGCAGATTCGCGCCCTTATAGCTAGCTAGGAAGCCGATTGTCTTAAAGTAAGAAATATATAAGAAACCCTATAAGAGATCCTAAAAAGCCTCGCGGCCCTATAAAATAGCCTAGCTTCCCCTTCTTAAAGCCCTAGCCAACCTATTTACTCTACTAAATGCGATATACTAGGGAGTACGGATATAATAATAAAGTAATTAAAGTCCGTTAAGCTCCCTAACCCCCTACTACTATCTAATAGAATAGACTCTACCTTTAAGAATTAAAGGATTTAAGTATAAGGAAAGCTCCGCGTTAACTATAACTACTTCCTTTCTAAAGAAGCTAAAATGCTCTACGTCTTTAGTTGAACTACTAGGGACGCCTAACGGCACCTTTAAGCCAAGTTTAAGGACGACTCTTTTATCTAATTTATATCTGTTAATAAGATAATACGGTACCTAGCGGCTATCTATATTAACCTAAATAAAGTATAGGATGCCTGTTATAACTATAATCGCCTAATAATAAAACTAAATTAACCCTTTGCTAAATTCTAGACTTAATTCCTATACCTTATAGGAGAAGGCCAGGTTCCCCTTAAGAACTATTAATTAGACCTATATAATAAGCTAATAATCCGGCTATAAGAAAAGATTACTATAACCTTAGATAACCTACTAACCCATAAAAGACTTATAGCTCGTTGCCTATTATTAGATTTAGAACTAAAGCGGATTAACGCCTACCCTAATTAGTAGAAGCGACTTCGTAATAATTGGAACTCGCTAGCTATACCTATAGGAGCTAGAGTAGGAAGATAGGTTACGACTACGCATTAGCGAGCCTCGCCCGACCAGTTATATACTACGCTATTAACTAGTATTTACCGCAATACTCTAATTAACCCTGCCTCGGCTATATGCTATAACTGCAATAAGTAGGGTTACTTTGCCTTATCCTGCCCGGAGCTAAAGGATATAGGCAATATTAAGGAGATAGAGGAAGGAGAAACGTCTAATAAGTCGGGAAAAAAAGAACCCTAGGGAAAGACTCCCCCCTAGGGTACCCTATTGATCTTAAAGAGATTAATCTTAGTTAGTTAATAGGTGGAAAGTATTTTATAGTTCTATATATAGTATCTTAAAATGGATATAGAGTTAATATAACCGCCCTTATTAATACTAGAGTAAATGGCTTTGCCTTTATAAATACTGCCTATATAAATAATGTTGCTAAGTTTTTAAATATAGAAGCTATCTAACTAGAGAAGCCTGTTTAGGTAAAAGGCTATAACGGCTAAGCCGGTTAGCCTATTACCCATGTCTTAAAGTTATATATTACTCTTAACGGACGACGCTAATATAGTATTCCCTTTTGCATCCTAGACCTAGGGTCTTACGATATAATCCTTAGACGAAAATAGATATCCTATTTTAATATTTGGTTAAACGTATAATAAAGACGGTTTATCTAGCCGGAGGATAGACTAAGGTTGCCCTCCTTTATTAGGGAGATCCGAACTAACCGCGAGATATTAGCTATAAGGGCTAATGTAACCGACTATGGTGCTGCCGAGACAGCCTTAACGCCACCCAATATATTGATCGTAGATCAATATTGCTTGCAGATCACTGTTCCTATTTCAGCTACCATTTCATGTATATATTCCACTTGATACCCATAGATTTACAATCAAGTCGCTCGTTCAATTCCCACACACTGCAAAGCTTACAGCTAACCCTACCTACTAGTAGGATATCTGGGCCCGTGACCTAGCCTTTACCTAAGAAGACGCCCGCTATAAAGCTAGAAAGAACTCCGTACTAATAAAGATACTCTCCCAAAGCGTTATGTTTAAAGAGGACTCTATATATAAAAGCGGGACAGATAGTAATGTAAACAACGTCTAAATCGCACGGATTTAACTGGTATAGAAAAGAACGTATTAATAGGATATAAGGGATAACCTTTAAAAGATATAATAGGAGCTAAAGGGAGTAATAATAACGCTAGTACCCTGGAAGTCCCTAAAGTTATATACGCCCCTATTGTTAGGCAACCCCCCTACCGTAAATATCGCTGTAATTAGCGCTATAGCGTTCTACTTTAATATATATTGGAAGGATAATAAGGTCTTTATAATAAGCCTATATAAAATTAACCGAATTATTAATAATAGAGAGGAAAGGCTAGCTAAGGAAACCGATAAGGAACTAGTTAAACGCCTTCTCCCTACTATTTATATAAACTATAAGGATGCATTCTTAAAAGCGGCCTTAAATAAGTTACCCCCCTACCAGACATATAACTATAAGATTCAATTAAAAGCCAATAACTCGCTAGGCTATAGCCCCCTTTACTATTAATTAACGGATAAGCTAAAAGTAATAAAGTAGTACTTAATTAATAACCTAGATAAAGGGTTTATTAAGCTAAGTTAAGCCCCTTTTACTTCCCCTATCCTATTTATAAAAAAGCCTAATAAAGGCCTTTATTTTTATATTAACTATTAAAAGCTAAACGCTATTACTTAAAAGGACCAGTATCCTATTTCTTTAATTAACGAGACCCTTACCTATCTAAGCTAGGCAAAGATCTTTACTAAATTTAATATCCGCTAAGCTTTCTACTAAATTAAAATAGACCCTATATCTAAAGATTTAACAACGTTCCGTACCTATTATAGTTCTTATAAATATAAAGTTCTTTCTTTTAGACTAATAAACGGACCGGCTACGTACTAAAGGTATATAAATGACGTTCTTTTTAATTACCTTAATAAATTCTACATAGTATACCTAGACGACATTCTTATATACTTAGACGATAAACTTAAGTATTAAGTTTATATTAAGAAGGTTCTAAAGAGACTATAGAACGCGGGCTTACAAGTTAATATTAAGAAATGCGAGTTTAGGATAAAATGTATAAAATACCTTAGGTTTATTATAACTATAGAAGAAATTAAGGTTAACCCTAAGAAGGTAGAGGTAATCTGTAACTAAAAGCCCCCTTATATAGTAAAGGGAATCTAGTCCTTTCTTAGTTTTTATAACTTCTACTGCTAGTTTATCTATAACTACGGAATTACGGTAAAACCTCTTATATAACTAACTAGGAAGGACACGCCTTTTATTTTTAATAATAGCTATATAGAAGCCTTTAAAGAGATAAAGGATTGGCTTATCTCTTCCCTAATTCTTCGTTACTATAACCTAGACCTTAAATTAATGCTAAAAACGAACGCCTCTAATGGGGTTATAGCGGGAATCCTATTACAGTTACATCTAGACGGCGAATAGTACCCTATAGCTTTCTTCTTAAAGATAATAGACCCGGCTAAGTATAACTATAAAGTACATAATAAAGAAATGCTAGCTATTATTTAATTACTCTCCTAATAGCGTATAGAGCTTAAAGGTATAAACTCCCGGATTAAGATATATATAGATTATAAAGCCCTAGAGTACTTTATAACTATAAAGCAGTTTACTAAATAATAAGCCTAGTGGGCCGAAATACTCTCCTAATTCTTCTTTATAATTATATATTATTTTAGTAAGTAAAACTCTAAGGCTAATGCCTTAACCTAAAGAGAATAAAATATAGGGCCCTAGGATAAGTTAAAGACCTAATATTAGACGCGTGCCCTCCTCTATCTAGAATAGCTTAACCCGCGGATCCTTAAGGAGCTAGACTTATAGTAAAACGAGCTAGTACCGATAGAGGAGTCCTTAGATAAGCTAATAGGGCTAATTAACCGCCTTTTAACTATAAACCGCACGGCTAATGCCTTAAGGGCTCTCCGTAAATAAGCTGTAAAAAAAGACCCTAATTTTAAAACGGAGGAAGAATTGCTCCTATATTAGGAGCGGCTTATAATCCCTAACGTTAATAATCTACGGACTAAACTAATCCGCGAAGCTTATTACTAAGTCTCTATAGTATACCCTAGCAAGAATAAGACCCGTAGAATTATTAACTGCCGCTACTACTAGCCAAGAATGGTTGCGGATATTAATCGATATATATAGAACTGCGAAGACTGCTAGAGAGCTATAATCCCACAGGATAAGACCCTAAGACTACTTAAGCCACTCCCGATACTAGAGCGCCCTTAGTAGTATATTTTTATAGACTTCTATAAACTACCTAGGGACCGTAACGGATATAATATAGTTATGGTTATAGTTAACTGCTTTAGTAAACGCCCGTTCTTAATTCCCTATTATAAGAATATTAATGCTAAAGAGGCAGCCCGGCTATATGTCTATTACGTCTACTAAATCTATAGACTACTAGATCCTATTATATCTAATTATAGGCTATAGTTTATATCGGCCTTCTGGAATAAGTTTACCTAAATCCTAGGCATTAAGCTAAAGCTTTTTACGGCTTATTACCCCTAGATAGACGGTTAGATAGAGATTATAAATTAGTACCTAGACCAGAGGCTTAGGCCCTTTATTAACTATTTCTAGAATAACTGGTCTAAACTACTACCCTTAATAGACTACGCGCAAGCAACCCTACCCTATAACTCTATAGGGTTTGCCCCGATTTAGCTAGAAATAGGATACTTACCCCGCATAAGCTTTGACTGGAAAAGGCTAGAAGAACCCTAGACTATATAAGAGAAGCTATCCTATACTAAGGCCCAACAGTACGCCAAACGATTAGAGGAGGCCTAGATGGTAGCCCGCAAGAACCTAGAAAAAGCTTAAAGGTTAATAGAACAATAGGCGAATAAACACCGTCAAGAGCCCGATTTTGCCCCTAGCGATATAATCTAGGTTACTATAAAGAATTAGAAAACCAAACGACCCAGCTATAAGCTGGACTACTAGATAGCAGGACTGTATAAGGTTCTTAAAAAGATAGGTAATTTATACAAGATAAAGCTCCCAAATTCAATTAGGGTTTACCCTATCTTCTTGCCAAATAAGTTACAGAAAGCTGCGAATAATTTATTACCTGGATAAAAGAACAAGCCTCCTCTACTAGTTTAAGTAAATGGTGACAACGAATAGGAGGTTAATAAAATACTAGCCTGTAAGATAGTACGGGGAACGCTAAAATACTATATCTAATAGAAGGGCTACAATCTTAACCTAGCCTAGTATTCTGTGTGAAACTTTATAGGCTACCCCTAGAAGCTTAAAGAATTCTATAACTAATACCCTAATACGCCTAGACCCCTAAAGTACCTAGATAAATAGATAGAATGCTAGTATAATAAAGATAATAAGTTACCGGAAGAATATAGGGACAAAAACGCCCTAAAGCCCTAATATAGCTACCTGCCAATAACGCCTCTTATTCTTAAGTGCAAAACTATTTAATAAAAATCTTTCTTTTAGAGCGCTTTTTCTACTCTAGGAACGGCAGAATACGGCAGAAATAGATAAAAGAGCCAGGATTTCCTTTTCTTGGTGTAAACTGGACCATAGTAAGCAAAATACCAGAACGAAAAAACACCAGTCGCTAGAGCTCCCCTAGCATTTTAAAAACGGGCCAGAGTGTCCACTTAGCTACTANTACATNTTAAGCTGCCTAGNAAGGATTNATGTATATAGAACTATAGCGCCATAGCCTAGAGGCTGCATGCGCAGTATTGTACGTAGTATAATACAACGGATATAAAAAAAAAAAAAAAAAAAAAAAAAGCTACCTGCCAAATTCTACTATATTCTACCGTTTTCTGTTAGTACTATAAAATTTTAGATATTTAGGAACTTTAACCGCCGGTTAAAGTTGTCTAATTGGTTAGATCCGTGCTAAGACTTTTAGCGGCTACTCTTTCTAGCCTAGTGCTTCTACTTAGCCCATAATCGCCCTTTGTACTTAGTCTGGACGTACTTATATCCCCTTTATCTCCGCATCTTATATTTTTATAATCCTATATTTATAAGCCTAGTACTACCCTATTTCTAACTAAGCCTAAGGGCAGGCTTTCTTTTAAAGAGGGGGGTGATATAACGGCGCTATCGTACGTTACCTGCCAAATTTTACCATATTCTGCTAACTTACGATTAGCTCGCCCAAAGCTAGCGCCTTAGCGGCTTACCCTATATATTTGTTTACATCGGTCCTAGCGACCCCTTTTCCTTCTCCTTAGCTTAGTATCTTCGTAATACAGCATTCGTTCAAGCTTCGGTTTAGAGGCATTTGTTTAAGCTATAACACCTACCCTCTTAGTTTATAGAGCCTACTTAAGGATAAGTAACCTAGGCCCTTCTGCCCTGTCTATTACGGAACGAGCAGCTATAATATAAAAGGCGATAGCTAAGATAGTTAAGCTATAGGCCAAATAAACTGTTAATAACGCCCTATACTACCGTAACGGACCTAATACAACCTTAGTATATAACCTCCCGCTTAACTCTAAAGTCCTTATATAGCGTAAAAGCGGTAGCTAGAATAGACCCTATTATCTACTAGCCGTAAAAAACAAGACGTGCTACGTATAGCTTCTTAGTGGGCTAACTAGCTTTAGAAGCACGTCCATAAAACCCTACTTTTAACCTAAAACTATCTATAACATCGAGCTAGACAAACTAGAAGTAACCGCCAAACTAGATAAACTAGAAGTAACTACCGAATTAGATAAACTAGAAGCACCTTTACCTACCCTAAAAGTCCCCTAGAAACCCACTAAACCTACTAAACCTACTATAAAGCGTGGCCGAGGACGCCGTAAGAACCCTATAATAAAGAATTACTTAACCTCCGCAGGTATATCCGCAAGGCAATCTCCGCCTATAGATATATTAGTCCTAGTATAGGAAACCCCTTTTACAGACTTACGACGTAAAGAGATCAACGGACTACTTAAAAAGGGCGTCTTTATGATTATAATAGAGAGAGACATTCCACAAGGCGTCCGTATATTTAACTCGCGCTTTATTAACAAAATTAAGCACCCTAATACTAATAAAGCCTTCAAAAAGTCAAAACTTGTTATATAAGCTTATAACGACCAGGGAAAGGACCTAGTTCTTATATAATCGCCTACAATTTAACGAGTTAGTTAACGGATTATACTTATACTTACGCCTGGACTACAGTAAACTAAACCCGTAACCCTCTACTTACGGGATATCTTACAAGCATATATACAGTCTAACACCTACCTAAGTAGAGACATCTTTATACGACCACCCTATGAGCTTAACCTACAACCAGGAACAATTTTACGGGTTATAAAACCTCTTTACGGAGTACCAAAAGCTAGAAACCATTGGTTTAAGACATACTACTGTGGGAGGGTACGACCTCTCTAAGATAGGAAAGTCACAGTGCGGTCGGTCGGTCGGTCGGTCAGTCAGTCAGTCAGTCAGTCAGTCAGTCAGTCAGTCAGTCAGTCAGTCAGTAAGAAAGAAAGAAAAGAGTGTATTTCCGGTAACTGGTAAGGTCGTGATATGTATATGATAGCGGGAAGAAGGAAGGAAGCCGAAGGCTCTATAAATATAGGAAAATGCCAAGACAGTAGGCGACGTCCAATCTACACCACCACATACCTCCCCTACCAAGAACGTTGTCCCCTAACGTTCTATAATATAAAAGAATAGCAAAACGAGAGTATAGCAAAAGCAGAATAGACAAAGGAAAGCATATCCCTAAACGAACGCAGGTAACTATATCCTTAGCCCTTCCATAGAACTACTCTACGGCTTCTTTCCGTTACCTATAGCTAAGATCCGATCTTCCTACTAGTAGTAACTGGAACAGCAGTAAACCAGAAATAATAACGGCAGCAGTAATAGCAGTAACAGCAGTAATAGTAATAGTGGTATAAACAATAATAAAAGTAGACAGTCAGCGCGGTAAAATAAAATAGAATGGTCGGCGGTAGAACAGTCGGTAGAAGAACTCGGTAACAGTTAGTAAGTAGCAGAACTTTAAGTAGCAGAAATCTCGGTAGCGGCAGACAGTCGATAGCAGTCGGTTGGTCGCAGTCAGTTAATACAGCAGTAGCAGTAGCAGTAGCAGTAGCAGCAGTNACAGAACGGTCAATGGCAGTAGTCGGTAGCAGTCGGTCGGAGGCGGCTAGTCGGAACGGCGGCGGCGGGGCGATCAAAACGGTAGGGTACGGCGGTCGGTAGAGTAATAGTAGAAAGATCCAGCAGATCTAGCAGTAAAATAGATCCAGCAGCGGTATAGATCTAGAACAGTAGAGACAGAGCGGTTGGTTGAGACAGTAAGGACGAAATAGCTAAACGGAATAGTGACAGCAGCAGCGGTGGCGGCAGGGCAGTCTATCAAGGTAGCAGAGGCTCTGGCTTGATTTGATCGTTCGGTTGGCCGTTTGATATCAAGACTCTGTATCTGGTACTGCATCGGTCTGCATCGTACGCAGCTTCTTAGTTAAGGCTCCGCCCGTAGCTTTGCATTAGGCCCTGCATCTAGCTGTGTGTTTGGCTATACGTCTGGCTACACATCCAGCTGTGCATCAGTAGCTCTACATTACATACTCTACGTCCGTGTCTGCGTGCGTGTCTGCGTGCTTTAACTGCTGGCCGAAGACTGTCTAATTGGTTGGCGACGACGTGCTGCAACTAATCGTTCGGTCATTCGATTAAGATAGAAAGTCGGCCCAGTCGAAGGCTCTAACTGTCCTGATTTAAATGCGGAAACAGCGTTCAACTAATCAAGATTTAACGAGGCCCTGGCTTAACTCAAGGTGTCTTCTACTACACGTACGACTGAGGCTTTGCATCCGAAGACAGTTAATTAAAACTTCCGTGTAGACGTCCGGTCGGTCAAGGCTCCGCATCTGCCGTTCGATCAAGGCTTCGCATCTATAGGCGTCCAGTTAAGCTACCGTACTGTTGTCTAATTAAGGCTCTGCACCTATATGCTCCATATCCATAGGCTCCGTATAAGACTCCGTGTAAAGCTCCGTATCTATATCTACAGGAAAGATCGTTCTAGTTAACCAATCCGCGGGCGTTAAGACGGGCGGCAGTCGATCGATACGGGGGTTAAAGGGAGAAACTCTCGCAGAGGCTTCAAGACGTTAATTGGCCGTGTTTCTAACGCTATCAACCGTATACTAATTTCCTAATTAACCCTAGTACCTGTCCATCTGCCATTGCAGGATCTTTAACTGCTAATCGACGACGTCTGACGGCGACGGTGGCTGACTTAACCAATAGTGACGACGTATAATCAACGGACGTTTAAATAGGGTATTAGGTCGGCCTAACTGAAGGCTCTAATTTAACGACTTAACCTGTACAGGCGGCGTTTGACTGATCAGGATTTGACTAAGGCTCTGGCTTGACTTAAGGTGTCTTCTACTACACATACAACCTGGGTTCTACATCCGTAGGCTCTGCATCTGCGGACAATTAATCAAGACTCTGGCTATACAGTTGTTCTGTCAAAGCTTTGTATCCATATAGTTGATCAAGGCTCCGCATCGTATAATCAAGGCTCTTAGCATCCTCCAGACGTCCAATCCAGAGACCTGTCTTAAGACTTCCTCCTTTGCGAGCACTAACGGTAGCTTCCTCTAAACTACTACAACAGGCCTAGCGCTTTCATAGGACGTCCTTGACAGCTGCTTCCTTCCTTTTCTAAACCGTCCTTGCTCTTAGCTTCTTCGGTGTATCCTTAGGCTTTTGCGGCTGCTTCTTTGTTCCCGCTGCTGGTAGTACACTCACGTATCCTTAATCTTCCTCCGGCTTAAGAACCTTTTTAGGGTTGTCTTCTGCTCTTAGTCTCTTTGTTATTGTCTTGCTGGTCCTGCGCTTTACCTAAGTTATCCTTGGTATCATCCGGTGGCAGCTTCTTAGCTATTATAACTACCTCCGTCGCATATCCCTTAGCCTTATATCCATAATACAGTCCTTCGTCAGACAACCTCCAAGGAAAAGCGCTGGCTCCTATACGTCCAATTCCCGTTCCCCTTGTAATCCCTAATAAGGTCCTTTACTAGCTTAGCCAGATACGGCTTTGTCCTGTCTTCGGTCGCATAAGGATGGCTTAGGCTTAACGTAGTCAGCCGTGCCCTGTGTACGATCTCTTGCGGAGCATCTTTATCAGCGCCTCTTTCGTATCCTGCTTTACCGTTTCCGCAGTGCTTGTTTTCCAATATCATACTGCTGCCCTTATATAGGTCCCCTCCTTACCGTGATGTCCGTTCTTATCGTGCGGCTGGCGCAGTACTGAATTCGGATGGCGGCGACAGTCGTGCTGCGATCGGTCGTCGTTCGATTAAGGAATAAGGTCGGCCCGGCCGAAGGCTCTAATTTGACGACATTCGACTGATTTGATTCAGTGACGTGACGTGCTGATATCGAGGCTCTGGCTTAATTCGACTTCTTCGACTGGCTGCAGCTTCTGTGCAGTCATTCGAGACCAAGGCTTCCGTACAGTCGTTCGATTAAGGCTCTGCGTACAGCTCTGCATCTGGCTCTGCATCGTACAATCGGCTCTATATCCGTGCAATCAATTAAGGCTTTTTGGTATCTGTTTTCATTGTGCGGCTGCATCATCGAATTCCAGGGGCGGTGTAGAGTTCTGCCGGCTCTATTGCTGAATAGACCAATCAGGATTTTCCATCCTGGGGATGGAAAATCGCTATTGGCTCGCTNACAGGCGGTGAGCTNAACTNACATCTTTGTAGTAGGTCGTCGCGTCCTAACGCGTCGCGATCAAGAAAGTAAACAAGAAAAGGAGCCTTAGGAAATACTGTAATTAAGCAGACAAATAGAAATCTTTTATACGGCCGTTACCTGCATCCCCTCCCCCACCTTAGAACTTNACTGTCCCTTAGTCAAACATTCTACACCTGCTGCGGAGCCTGCTGCGGAGCCTGCGGTTAATGGCTGACCTGNTCAAGCGTCCGTCTCCAAGACCGTCTCCAAGGATCAGACGATTCATTCTTCTTCCTAGCTTCAGCTNTCTCATCCGCAGGCCGTGACCCAATCTGGATGTAATCTCCTGGTCGTGCATCTCCCGGTCNCATATTCTTCTCCTGCGGTGGAGCCTNCGGTACCTNCTGCGGAGCCTNCCGCGGCTTAACAGCTGTCCTNGTTATACGGCTGTNTCTAAGGGTCTGCGGACGTTGCTGGCTAGGCGTTACTACTGAGTCTGTGGACCGTACTTGATAGTAGTCCTCCCAGTTCGTACGCATTTTGTCACTGTTCCTCAGCACTACCCCGTCATAAAAAGCAGTGAAATCCGTTCGTACTATAGGGGCCTGTTGCTGCGTCTGTCGAAGCCAGTTCTTAATACCTTTTAGTCGTCCTTCATTACCGAGCCACGGAAGTTTAGGTCCAGGTCGTTCGCGCGTCCTAGCTACTAGTCTTCCTCGATCAGACAGATGTACAAGTCCTTGCTGAATAAGATCCTTGAGCCCTTGGCATTCGTACTCAGTGAAACGGTGACTCCCTCCGCATCCAAAACAGGTCCGTCGGCCTTGTCCTTGCGTGCCTTGCTGACCCCGTGCGTCCCATTGCGGCCGTCCAAAGGCAGTAGAATCTTGCGGATATCGGGAGTCCTGCGGAGGTCGAGAGCCTTGCGGAGGTTGAGAATCTTGCGGATATCGACAGTCTTGCGGAGCAAAGGGAGCTCGGGCACTGTTCTGCCAGTCTTCGTGTCCTGGTGCTGGGCTGTATCCTTATGCTAGGCCTTGAACTGCAGCTTGATCTATAGCGGGTGACTGCTGCTGCATTAGGGCTCCTCCGTGTACACCTGGTCTAACTGGGTTTAGAAGCCTTCCTTCCCTTTGTCGGTCGAGCCCATTCCTTTGCTGCCGTAGCTCTTGTATAAGCTGGACATTCAGGACATCTTCTTCCAGAAGGACAACCATTCGCTCGGCGTTCTCTGCAGCCATTATTCTTAACTCAACGGCCTCCTTTAGTCTTTCAAAAATAAGGGTACTAGGCTCGTCTGCTACGGCTCCTGTCTTTTCCATTGCGTGCCTGCGGTATTCGATGGGGAGTCCTCGCATAAACCACCACCCCCTCTCTTGCTCAGTAAGGTTTCCTGCGGCTACTGCTTTAGCTGAGATACTGGTGAAATCTTGCATGTAGTGACGCAGATCTCCTGGCTGCTCCGCTGACTTTCGAACGAAAGCTTCCATAAAGTCTCTTGTCTCTATGCGTCGGTAGTAGTCGTCCGCTCGATATTCAGCCCTAAGCTTTCTCACAAGCTCCGTCCAGTCGCCAATTACGAACTCGGGTAGGCTTTGAATCCACATCCCTATCCAGTAATCGCAGTACTCTGGAAGACCCTGGTGCTTCTCCTTGCTTGTGACGTGATATCGGGCGCATAGTCGTTCGTACTGCTCGATAAACTGTGACGCGTCCTGTCCCATAAAGTACGGAGTTCCAATAGTTCCTGGGGCTGGCATAGGCTGGGTCACAACGTAGATCCTGTCTCGAGTCGTCGACTGCTGGTCATAGGGTGATGTATCTAGAGCTTCCTCGGGAGCTTGCAGGTGGTCCTTGCGGCTCATATCCTTCGTCTGCTGAGGGCCATCGGTCCTAGGGGTCACGGGTAAGCGCTGCGGTAGGTCTGCTTGCATGGCCGTGGTCTTAACAGAGGGTGTCCCGGATGGCTGTCCTGGTATTGGTTTATGCTTCGGCTGGTCTACTTATACGGCCATGTCCCTAACGGAGAGCACCTGCTTCTTGACGCCTGAGGGGGGGTCTCCCTGGGAGAGCACGGAATCTTCATCGTCTACTGCCGGGTCTTGGTACGTTCGTCTACTTTGGTCTGCCGTTGCTCCGCGCGGTAGGGTGCTGCTAAGCCTCTTGCTTCTACTCACATCTACTTCTTCACGGAACGCCTCTAGAGCTGCTGCTGACATAATCCGGAAGACTCGAAAGAGGATAAAGCTAAGCCAGAATAGGAAGCCTTCAAGGACAGATCTGATCTCGTGTGCTTGCGACCTTGCTCGGTATTATGTCCTTTGTTCGTAAAGGGCAGTGCTGACTTCCTTCGCCGCCAACTGTCTTAGATCTCGTTTCCATCTAATTAATTGGCCCTTGGCTTGTCGTCTTTACATCTTTAATAAAGGTCTGGCCATGCTCGGTAGTAGATCTCGGTAACTCCAACCACCGGTTAAAGTTGTCTGATTGGCTCGCTGGTTCGCCCGACGTCTTAGTACGCAACTATTCGAGACCCTACTCTTCCTGTGACTACGCGGATAACTAAGTCGGTAACTAAGTTAAGGTGGCAAAGAAATCCGATTTAGGTTAATAAACCCATAGTCTTTTCCTTCTTGTTGCCACTCTTTGGCCTATGCGTTAAGTCTGGCTGTCCTGTCTTTTTCCGGTACTGCCTGGTTCCCCTTACTATCCGATACTGCCTGGTTCTCTTCTGCCTCGTCTGTCTGGTGGCAGCTCTTTTACAGCTAGTCGTTCTTCTACAGCTAGCAGTTCTTCTGTAGTCGTAGTATGTTCCTGCGTGTCTCCTGTGTGTCTCCTGTGTATATAACACTAGACTTCTAATCTAAAGAGCTTGCCGTCGTCCCCACGTGGAATGCCATAAAATATGTGGGAGGGTACGACCTCTCTAAGATAGGAAAGTCACAGTACGGTCGGTCGGTCGGTCGGTCAGTCAGTCAGTCAGTCAGTCAGTCAGTCAGTCAGTAAGAAAGAAAGAAAAGAGTGTATTTCCGGTAACTGGTAAGGTCGTGATATGTGTATGATAGCGGGAAGAAGGAAGGAAGCCGAAGGCTCTATAAATATAGGAAAATGCCAAGACAGTAGGCGACGTCTAATCTACACCACCACACTACTAGTATTATATTAGCAAACTCAAAATAGAACAGTTGACCTATAACCCCTACCTCCTATATAGCCCATCAAACGGCCTTAGTATTATTAGACTCTAAATAGACAATACCCTATTCCTAGTAGACTAGACCTTTACAGACGCTAAAAAAACTAAACTATAAAAGGCTAAGTTCTTAGCAAAGCTATAAAAGCAGTTAACTAAGTAGAATCCGATTAAGTTTAATAGAGGCCTAATTATATAAAAGGGCAACCTAATCTAGCTAACTTAGGAACGCCAAGCTTAAAACCTAAGGCTTATTACAGCAAGGCCTGCGGACCTTACCAGTTCCCATAAAGAGACCCACAAGACCGTAAATACAAAGGACTAATACACTACACAGCGTGCAAGAGGCGCCTATATTGCCACAGTCTGTTAACCTAAATCTGCCTATAACTTATCCTTTACGGCCCAGGCAATAAACCTATAAAAAGAAAATATTAAGCAGCTTAATAAGTGTATTTAGTGGCAAATTAACAATATAGCAAGGGGACTTACTTTTATACCACTAGACCTAAATTTCCTTAGCCTACTAGTATTTATAAACGCATCTTTTGCTAATAATAAAGACCTATTATTACAAATTGGCTTTGTAATTGTACTTACGGACCATAATTAGGACGTAAATATACTGTATTAGTCTTTAATTAAGTGCAAATAAGTAACCTATAGTATACTAGCTTCTAAACTATATATACTAGCTTATAAATTTAATATAGCAGCCGCAATTAAATTAACGGTCTAGAAGATTCTATAACTAGAGCAGTTACCCCTAGTTTTATACACCGATTTAAAGTCCCTTTATAACTGCCTAGTTAAACTAGGTATAATATAAGAGAAGAGGCTTATAGTCGACCTAATATGCTTACATTAGGCCTATAAACAACGCAAGATTACGGAGGTTAAATAGATTAGCAGTGAAGACAACCTAGCAGACGCCATAACTAAGGCAAAGCCGTGTTAAGCTCTTAAAACCCTAATTAATACAAATAAGCTCAACCTAAAGGTTATAGAATAGGTAGAGCGAGACTAACGGAGCGTTTATAGTTTAGTTATAGCCCGTCAAAAGGCCGTATAGTGCATTTATAGCTCGTTAAAAGGCCGTATAGTTTATTTTACAGACTATAAGCAGGACTTACGGCCAGCTTAGAGCACTATTTAGAAGGCAACCTAGAAGGCACCTTAGGAGGGATTTCCTATATATTTTCTTATATGTTTTATAGTTCTATTAAGACAATTACGGAGGCTATATACAAGTGGTTTCATTTTCCAAGTACCGCTAGTATATAATTACAGCACCTGTTATACCAACCGCGTGCTTACGCGTTCGGTACGCCAAGTACGCGTTTACGCGTTTAGTGCACCAACCACCCGCTTACGCGTCTAGTACACTTCTAAAGCACTGACTAATTAGGGGGGAGGCGCATTAGTATATAGACTACGTAGTCTACTTTATACAATTGACAGTTACCATTATCCAAACGAGCATACAATACTATACGTATTTCGTGCCCCTGGATCTGACTCACTCGTGCTATTAAATTAGTACAAACAGCTATATTTAGTCCTTAACGTCCGCTAAGGCCTTTTCCAATCCTTACTATTACAACGTTTTTTAGTTGTATTTATAGAGAGCTCTAAAAAAGGCTTGCGGTTTCCCTTAACTACCCTCTAAGACTTCCTACTAGCCTCTATATATACAGAATAGTTAATAGGCTTAGCCTAGAGCTTCTTTAGTATATGCTAGTGTGTAGGATACTATAGTATATCATTGGTAGAGCGTCGTAAAGGTGTATCTTAAGTATAGGCCTTTTACTTGTGGATTAAGCGCTTAAATAAGGCGTTATAGAGGTCCCTGCTAAACTTCTTATAGCTATTATTTCGGCCAGCTCGACGATTAGTAGGACGGTAGGAGGACAGTAGGTAGGAGTTGCTAAGGGCTATATTTAGTAAGAAGTAAAATAGAGGCTTCTACGTCTTTCTATGCGTCCTTTGGGTGTTAAAATATGACTATAGCTGATCTGCAATATCCACGCCGCCTATATATAGATTATAGTAGAATATAAAGGTAGGAATGCGTAGAGTCTTAACTACCTCATTGCTAAAGACCTTGCAAGCCATTCGGGCGCCAGTTTAGGTAAGGGGAGGACGTCTGTATTTAGTTTCCTGCGTTAATTAACCTGGTAGTATATAACGAAATTAGTATATAAGGTTTAAATAAGCTTATTTTAAGCCTTATTTTTAGAAGCTTTTACCTACTATCGTTAATTATACTTATAAAAAGCACTATATTAGCGTCCTTTTAGGCGAATTCCATAACCTAGCTATTCTTTAACGTCGTTATATATAGTATACCCCATTCTAGTTAAGCTGTGTAAGTTAATTTAAGGTTAGCGAGCCTATAGTTAATTTACTCTGCAGTAACTTTGACCTTTTTCCTACTAGCTATATGTGTTAATATATCGCCCTTCTCCCCCCCCTTTCGTCTCTTACTCTATTTTAGTAGTCCAGATAGTTCTTACGCCTCTAATACTAAGCTCTTAAAGCCGTATAAGAAGCTTAACACTTATAAATAAATTGTTAAGCTAAATAATGTGCTTCTCTAAAGGATAAAGGGGCTTATTTAACTCTACATTATGCTAAGTAAGTAGATTAAGTACTACTGCCTACGTCTTTAAAAAGCCTTCCTTAGTAAATATCTTATCTAAATTAACTAGGTGTAAGGTAAGGATGTAAATAGGGAGTCTAATAATAGAACAATAGGGTATATTGTATAAGTAGACGAATCCTTAAGGGAGAAGGAGAAGTCTAAGGTGTAAGGTAAGGAAGGGATTTCCCTAGGCACGTGCAGAGTATGTGCCTTATAGGTAAGTTGTATATAAGTCGCCTGTGCCTCGCAGCTATATAACTATATACTTAGGTTTTACCTAACAATGCCCCCCCCTTTAAAAAGGGTTGTCCCTAATCCTTTATATACTTAGGCCTTAATAAAATCCTATAAAAACCTTAATAAGGAAGAAAAAAAATTGGAAGGAAAAGAGCGTCCTAATTTTACGTATAGAGAGATAGGTAGTATATATACGCGGCGCAAAGATATTAAAGAACTTTAACCGCCGGTCAAAGTTGTCTAATTAGTTAGATTTGGCTTACTAAGACTTCCCCACATTTCTAAGCCAATAGCGATTTTATATACCTGGTATAGAAAATCCTAATTAGTCCATTTAACAGGTAGAGCTAGTAGCTTAATACTATTACCTAAATTTGGTAGATAAGAAATATTCTAAAAGCTTACTTATATAGGCAGGTCGCTAGTACCTTATGAGTATATTATAAGTTACTTATATACAGCCAGATTTAGAATAGTAAGGCTATATACCTATTAAACCCGCCATTAACCCTTACTTTAGCCTTACGCTATATAGGTATAGCGCCGTGTATACTTTGCGGGTAGGTTATAGGTTACTTATATATAGCCAGTTTAGGACGGTAAGGCTATATACCCGTTAAACCCACCGCTAACCTATACTTTAGCCTTATATATTATCTATATAGTATATATATAGAATAGTATAAGTCGTTAGTATAGGTTACTACTAGTAGGTTACTAGTAGGTTAAAGACCCTAGTTAAAGGACCTTAGTTATAAACAAACCTATTTAGTATAAGTTGTTAGTATAAGTTACTACTAGCAGGTTACTAGCGGGTCGAAGACCCTAGTTAAAGGACTTTGGTTATAGATAGACCTATTACCTAATATAGATAGTCTACTAAAATGGCATAGAGTAACAGACTAGGTCTATAAAGAGTACTTTTAAAGGGTTGTAGTATATACAGTATATTAATAAATTAAGCTTTATCACCGTTATATACCGTAGCCCCGCCTATAAGTCGCCGGCAAGTTACTAGGGAGTTACTAGGGAGTCGCCAGGTTGCGTTAGAGTATAGCTTATATAGGATATTAATAAATTAAGCTTCACCCCGTATATATACCGTAACTCTTACTATAAGCATTAGCTTATTCCTTAACCCTTATATCCTCTACCTTTCTTTTTAGTGTAGTTTATATCTTAGCAGCAGCGCTTACTTTTCGCTTACGCTTTAGCTGCGAGGCTAAGTAGTAGTATACTAGCTTTGTAAAACGGTCTATAAGGATAAGGAGGTGTCTTAGACTTAGGGAGATCCGTAATAAAGTTAAGTAGATAATACCGCTAGGCTTATATAGGGGCCTTAAGGGCTATAGCTTACTATAAGGTATATAACGGCGCGATTTAAGCGTTAGTAGGTATTATAGTTACCTAGGTATTTACGGAGATCCTTAGTAAGGCTAGACCTTATTATTTTACCTTAGGAGTTCTTAATTATATTACCAGCAAGAGCTTACCCCTAGGTAGTCGCGTATAGAGCGTATAAAGGCGTCCCTTATACTCTATAGATAGACTAATAACTTAAGGGTATTCCATAAAGGCCATTTTAGCTAAGGTAGCTACTACTACTACTTACTATAGCATAAGGCTCTGTGTAAAGCCAGTACTAGTAAGGTAACTCGTAGGGTCGTTATAGGGGACTATTACCTGGGCTAAGGGTCTAGCGCTATTAGGTTAGTTAAAGTCTTAATAAAAATAGCAGGACACTCTAGTCCGCCGGCGCTAGGTTATTAGTGTAATAGTACTAGGGCCGCCTATAAGACCTATAACCCGCGACTTTTGGTATAATATAGGTATAGACATAGTTAGGTCGCAATACGCCTGTATAAGGTGTGCGTTTAGGGGTATACGGTATTTAAGCCTTCTGCCTATCTAACGTTAGGTCGCGATGTCCTACGTATAATATATATTTAGGGTATACGATATCCTAATCTTCTCGTCTAACGTTAGGTCGCGATACGCCTGCGTATAATATATATTTAGGGTATGCGTTATCCTAGTCCTATTCTAATATCGGGTTATAATATTCTGCGCACGATATACGTTTAGGGTATGCATTATCCTAGTCCTATTCTAACGTTAGGTTGCGATATCCTGCGTATAATATATTTAGGGTATACATTATCCTAGTCTTAAGTGGCTTAGCATTAAAATTAATTTAGTACCTATTATTATATTAAGCATATAGGCGGACTTCGCTAGGGCGTATCTATTATAATATATACCATAATACGTTCCTCTTCTCTCTCCGTATTAGGCCCTAGTTATAGCTAAAAGATACGCCGCTAGGGCTTTAGGTTTTTTAAAAGCCGTACTTACCGCTAGTATTCTTTATAATACGTATATATAGCGCTAGCGTTTATCTAGCGACTTATATTTATAGCGCTGGTATTTAGGGGGTCTTCTAAGCCATCTAGCTATTAAGTAGTCTCCCTAGGAGTTTAGCTAGGAAAGCATTACCTTCCTAAGGTTTTATCCTCTAACCCTAACCCTACGGAGCTTAAGGTATAACTACGCTTTAAATATAAGAATCTGCCGCTGCTAGCTACGCGGTCTTCTGCAAGCTTTATAGTATTAAGCAGTTACTCTATATAGCGGATTTCTGTAAAGAGGTCCTTAGTAGTTCTTACCCGTATAGCGAAGTTCTAGTAGAAGAGCTCTACTTATAGGTAGATTGGGAGGCGCAAGAACCAAAAGTCTACCTCTTAATTAGGGTTAACAAAAGGGGTATATAAGAAGATGTCCTTTAAGCTACATATATGGGCTAAAAAGGTGTTAAACTTCTAGTTCTCCTTTATTATAGTTATATAGTATATAGTAGCATTTTTACAGCGTCTTACTATAGGGTTCTTAATCTAGTCTTAAACTATAGTCTTAAGTTCGCCCCATAGTAGAGGACCTTTATCTTTAGCGCCTAGATGGCAATGCACTAATTAGGCAACTATCTTCTCTTTTATAAAACCTTCAATAGCCTAGCGCGTATATCACTCGCAGTTATAGTTAGCGTTATAGATCTCAAATTAATTCTTAATTGCAGCAATCCACCAGTCAAACTTCTATTAAGTAGTACCACTAATATTAGGTAGTAACTTCTTAACTAAGGCGTTGAGATTCGTTCGTTATATACGTTTAATACACAACTCATGCTCGTCACTAGAGAGGCAACGGGAGGGCTTTATTAAATTAAGAATGCTCTATAAGTTAGCTATTTTATTAGCCAGCTCATCTAGCTCCTTTAGGTCAGCAGTATTCGGTAGGACGCTAGTAACCTTACTAAGCTCCTATTAAGCCCAGGTATATAAGTCAAACTAGTCTCCAGCGTTTATAGATGTCTGATCTTAAGATTCGGAAGGTGGCTCAGATTCTGCTAGTATACTGCTAGCGTTTTCGTCTACACTAGATGCTAAGGCGCTTTGCCGTCGTATTGCGGGCGTATTACCATCAAGTACAGGCGTCGATCTTATCTTCGGAGGCATCATGGAAAATTGAACCGGCTATCCTCCCAAGGGAATTGGTAAGGATTTGAATGTAAGGTAAGGATATAGATAGGGAGTTCAATAATAGAACAATAGGGTATATTATATAAGTAGACGAATCCTTAAGGGAGAAGGAGGAGTCTGAGGTGCGAGGTAAGAAAGGGATTTCCCTAGGCACGTGCAGAGCACGTGCCTCACAGGCGAGTCGCATGCGAGTCGCCTCGCAGCTATATAACTATATACTCAGGTTTCACCTAACACTGGGCCTGCTTTATTACCTCTTACGTGCTACAGCCAATCAAGTATATAGCCCTCATTCGCTAGGACCTATTATTTAAAGCCTTTGGGTGTTAGTTTAAAAGGAATATTAATAATTTCAGGTACGCGGCCTATAAAGCGTTTAATCATCTCATTGACCATAAGGTGGGTGCCAGGGTTATAGAGCTTCCTACAGGTAAGCCGAATATGTTCAGTAAGCCTATTAACTCTATCAAATGTAGATCGTGGTATAGGATCATTATCTGGCCATGGTTCTGTGCACCAAAAGTAACGATTAAGTTGTTTAAATTATACCCGGCCAATATATTTTTTAATAATATACTCTAAGCCAGTGGTGTCCAAAGAACCCCAGTAATCCTTAATAGACGATTCCTGTGTAAGGCCCATATAAATAAGCACACCAAAATACGCCCAGAGTTCTTCTTTGCATGTTAGCTTCCATAGACGGGCCCGTAGCTTTTCACCTACATTATTCAACGGGTGCAGCTCTACGTACTTATTCGTCCACTCTGCCAGCTTATCCATAATCTTACTAGTAAAGAATTGACTAAATATAGCAAACGGATCGTTTCGATCAAGCGTAGGAGGTAGATTTGGGGTGCCATAGTTATCGAAATCGTTAATATGCAAAGGCTCGAAATCGGGCAGCTCCCATGGCTCGGGGGATGGTTTTTTAGCAACCCGGTTTGGTGGAACTTTGTATTAAATCGGTTGAACAAGATCTATATCATTGGAAGTACGATTTGAAGGCATAGTTGATGGTAATTAATTAATCAAATCTATAGAGGTATAGCGTTTTCGGTAGGTTCCCGAATTCCGGCGCTTATTCGAGCAGTGCGTGCGGTTAGCAACGGGCCTTGAAGAGCCTTGGCAATAGGCTATATTAGGCAGTAGCGTAGGCATGACGTCCGACGAAACCAAAACACGGGTCGCTACCTCTACCCTTCTCTGCTCCGAACACTTGGCCTCTTTGTTCATTCTACAACCGCCTCTCTTTCTAGTGGTTTAATCCGGCCGCAGTATCCGAGCGCTCAGGCCCGATTCTTACTTAGGCGGCCGAAACTTTCCCTGCGTAAACGCGCGTTCGTGGGCTCCGTTCTTGGATTTCGACGAAGTCTTTTCTTGCGAAGAAGTCGACAAAGGTATTAGTCCAGCATTCCGATGACTTCTCGGCTAATAATTTTTTACCCAGTCCTTTGCATCCCAGGTTTTGCTACCGCGCCCAGCTCTCACCGCGCCTACCAAAATCACCTTAAAGACAAAACCCGCAACCTTAGTCCCCTCCGTCTCCCAGCGATATGAACAGAAAAGTGCTACCTCTACCCTTTTCTCCAGTTCCGGCTCCGGATCTTGACAAGCCTCATATTCCCTATACTGTTGGTCAAACCTTCACTGTTAGACGTCATATATCACCCCCACCGTTTCTGAGACCGTACCCGAACCTCCGACCATCCTTTCCAGATAATCTCCAGAAGCTGACTCAGCTGGAGTACTGCCTTTCATGGCATCCATTGGAAGGTTCAACCTGCGATGACGATACCTTCTCCTTCATAATCACCAAGGAACTCCGTGTTTGCGATGGAGGTGGGGCGCAAATTGTTGTCGCCAATGGCAACCTAGTGGCGAAGATATACGACCCCTTATACTATCCCGCATACAAAAATTCTTCTCGTCGGGACGATGTTATCATGCGAGCGGACTTTGACTACAGCCGAGAAGCTGCTTCTTACAACGAACTCCGCGGTCCGTTGGAGGGTACGATAATCCCAAAGTACTACGGCTCTTGGACGTGCGATATAACCGTTAATACGCCTTCCGGTCCTAGGAAAAGGCCTGTTCGCTTAATTTTGATGGAGTTTGTTGATGGGGTTTGCATGCAGGATCTCGACGCAAATGAGTTTACCGAAGAAGAGCGATCAAGTATTATGGTCAAAGCTATAGATGCTGAGAGGGCTATAGCTTTCCATGGTGTCCACCATAAGGACTTCGCCCCGCGCAATGTTCTCTGTAGTGGTAGCGATCTAAGGAGCACTGACCTGCGAGTGACAATTATTGATTTTAATGTCTCTCTTGTAACTCGCCTCGCTTACCCCCGAGTTCCAAGCAACTTCGCAA
Source organism: Cenococcum geophilum 1.58 (assembly GCF_001692895.1). NCBI lineage: Eukaryota > Fungi > Ascomycota > Dothideomycetes > Gloniales > Gloniaceae > Cenococcum > Cenococcum geophilum. Next base: position 3,121,867 of record NW_027137564.1, on the reverse strand, counting down.
AACTTCCAGTCTCGCCAATAAAACGCTGGCAGCACTTCCCGCTCGGCTTTGAAGGATGGGTCTCACCCAAACCAGATGAAAAGACAGAGTGGCTATGGAAGCATTGGGCGGGTTCTCCGTTGTATCAGCCTGTAGTTCATGAAAAGGACAGCAGCGTTGGGGGCGGTGCGAAAGCCGATTGACTGCACTTTAATTTACTGCGTAATACGGCAATCGTAGTGTACGTCTCTAAGCAGCATGTAAGATAATAGTCAACTATTCCTCCAATCTATTGGTCCAACCCATTTTTCGTGCCTAAAACGAGCCAAAAGCCGGCCTTGAGAAACCAGTCATAACAAGGCCACGGGTGTACTTGGACAGCTTGGGTACTTGATCTCCAGGCTTGCGCTCTCCTTCGCGGTAAGCATTGGCTTGCGGCCGCGTCGATCCGAGCTGCCATCTAGTATATTATGAAGTCTGCGAGGATCGCTAGTAAAGTAACGGTAGTTAGTACGTCGTGACGCGGTAATATCAAAAAAAAGCTCTAAAAGTAAGGCTGGACTTTGACTTAGCCCAGTCCACAACAGAGCCTTGTATCCGTGCTCTTTTTGGGGCATGATCGTGCTTTGGTGCCTCCACCTCCTTAGGAGTAGGGTTTTTGCGGCGTGTAAGAGTATTTCGTATTATTTTGACGTATTTGAGGTACAAAGTAGAATGTTATACTCGCAGAGACGCGCGCGGGATCTTCAGGGGGGCCTCCGGACGCCATGTAACGTGTGTAATTTTTTTTGTCCGCTACGTGGACTACGTTCTATAATACATACTATAAGGCTTGTACTTGTATCAATCGGTTGATTGCCCTATAATAAAGTTGTAAAGAAAACCACTCGTAACTCGCCAAAGTAAAACAATGTGCATATTAAAATACGGGCATGCTTCTGTCGACATAAAAATCCACGAACAACAAATGAACTTGGGCTGGCAAGAGCAAGTGCACATTCCAGAGTGGACCGGATTAATGGGATGCAAGACTAGAAAGCGTGAGGGATGTAAAGCACAGGAGGTAGGCGTAACCTAAGTTACCAGAGGCATTATATATCTTTGTATAAAAGCTGACCGAGTATATTAGGAATGCCATAACGCAGCTAAAATTAACATCTTTTCAGAGAAACTCTTCTTTCTCAACACACCTTCATCGTTTGCACAAAGTAGTAAGACTAGCTAAAGAGGGTACCATGTCCACTGCTATATGGCGCGCCTTCGACTTGATGTCTAGAACCTGGAGCAGGCTTCGATAGATGTAATGCAAACGATCATCGGAAGAGTATCACAAGGCCTATGTAGCTGAAATTTGCGTTCTTCGCGTTGTCCAGTACCGGTCTCAGGCCTTTAAACTAAATATGCAACGGTCGATACTCTTTTGATGTCAAGCAACCAACCAAACAGATGCCCTGACTTAATTAAGCCAAACGTATATTCAATGATACCAAGGTATAACTTCATTAACGCCTCTGCACGCCGGCATCCGTAAACCGCTGGTCGTGGACTGCGACAATCATTTACGGCTCTAGAAGTCATCGTCGCCCATATCCTGATCTTCATTCCCTGCCTCAATAAAAACCAGCCTCGTGCCTTCAGCAGCCGTTTGCCAGACCTAAATCCCATCGTTAGCACCATGAACCAGAGCCATTCTCTAGCCGCTAGTACAAATACGGGAAGAGTAAAAATGGTAGGTATACTCACATCTAACAACGCATACTCATCAATTGCCTGCTCGAACTGATCTGCCGTAAACCCCTTAGCAAGCACCCGCTCTCTAACTCTCCTGAGATCCAGCTCTCCACGGCTCCCGTCGCCCACGGCGGCAGCTCCGCTTGCAGCCATACTACGGATAAGGTGGTAAATCTTGCTGCTAGGCGTGTGATCGTCCCTACCCCTCTCCTCGGCGTACAAGCTTGCCTTGCTAACTTCCGTGATTCTAAGCGCCTCATCCACATCTTCGGTAATGACCTCCTCCGAGAAACGCAGTCGCGCAAGCGCTTGCGCGAGACGGACCACGCCAAGGAGCGTACGCGGTGATGTATGTGTGAACGCTTTCTTGGATCCTTCGTCCCGCTTCTGCTGCTGTCGCATGCGCACGTATGCGCCGACCATGTAGTCGGACACCTCCTTGGGAACGACAGGTCGGAAAGACCTTGCGCGGGCGACCCATTGTCGGACCTCAGCGGGACTGAAGATAATGCCGCCAGGTGCTTCTGGGTGTGCATTGTGCATGTGTACGTGGGTAACATGGCGCGCGAGTTCTTCATCTGAGTCTCTGCTAGGCGTGTCTAATATCAAGAAAAGGACGTCGAAACGCGAGAGTAGGGCTGCGGGAAGGTTGATATTTTCAACAGGGGAGATACGTGGGTTGTAGCGACCATAGAGAGGGTTAGCGGCTGCGAGGATGGACGTGCGTGCGTTAAGGGTGGTGGTGATACCGGCTTTGCTGATCGAGATGGTCTGTTGCTCCATGACTTCGTGGATGGCCGTCCGGTCTCCATCGTCCATCTTGTCAAACTCGTCTATGCAGCACATGCCATTGTCGGCAAGAACCAAGGCACCGCCTTCGAGCACCATTTCATCAGTGACGGGGTCACGCATTACGGCTGCCGTCAAACCAACGCCACTGCTGCCACGACCGGTCGTGTATACACCACGGGGCGCGACCTTTGTGATGTATTTCAGGAGTTGGGATTTGGCAACACCAGGATCTCCCATTAAGCAAACATTGATATCACCGCGGATGCGCATGCCGTCACCCATCTCTTTGGTAACGCCGCCAATCAACTGCAAAAGAAGTGCTTTTTTGACGTCGATGTGACCAAAGATTTCCGGTGCAATTGAGCGTGATAAGTATTCATAGAGCTGGCCTGTTCTTTCGAGCTCGTTCATCCTCCGTAGCGTAGGTTGAGCCAGGACAATATCATCGTAAGCCTTCTTGTGCTGATTGACGTATTGTGCCTCGAGATAAGTGTCGGTGAGTAACCCTGCCTTGATTGCCTTGAATCCAGTATACGGTGTCGGCAGGAAGATACCCGCAATATCGATCACATCGCCTGGATTTATCTGCCTCACCAGCGCACCGTGACAATGCACTGTAAGCTGCCTCGGGATGTGGCCAACAGGGACCTGATCAGCCATCTCCTGAATCTTGACTTCCTGGAATGGCAGGAACTTTGAAGCTCGAGTGGAGAGGAAAAGCTGGCCTTTGGTGTTATTCATTTTGCACTCTTCTGAGGGGCACTCAACCATTGGTGTAAACTGCTTGGTTGTGATGGGTTGGAAAATTTCGCAGCCACACCTGTCGCAAGAATACGCGTTAACTTGGACAGATGGCTTGATATCTGACACTCTTGTTGCAATTCCGCGCACGGTGATAAGGTGGCCAAGATGTTCTCCTCGGACATTCCGAACAGCTAGTGCTTTTGAGCTCCTGTCACTGCTTGAACCTGAAGGTGTTATAGGTTTGAAGTTTAGCGTGTATCGTCGAGTCAGGGCTGGTGGGAAAATGGATTCGGGTGATGGAGCAGCAGCATCTTCTGCTGATTGAGCTTCTTGTATCCTTTCATTACGTTTTGAGCGTTGAGTCATGATAATATCTAGAACATCGTCCTTGAAGCTGCGCAACTATTAGTCAAATTCATTCTTTGGAGAAAGGGACAGAGCTGACTTCGGTTCGGCCACCGATTCAGGCATAACCTTGTCTGCCGCCCTTGAGAAGACTTCGATGTAGTGAAATGCGTTCTTCTCTATTGATGAGACAAGTTTAAAGTCGGCCTCATCCCCAAGACTCTTCTCGTACTGTTCCCAATTACGCGTTAGCTCCTCCATTCCGTCTAAGCGCTTGCGCAAAATACCCACTGCATCCAGATCATCCAGGTCTATTGTTATCTGCGAAGTCACCCGATCCGCGACATCTTGTAACATCTGCATATATTTCTTCTTCGGGTCACGATTGTGCTCCTGTCTCCGGCTTCGCTGGCCCTCGGCGCCATCGTCGGATTCGTCCATGAAATCATACTCGTCGCTCTGTCCATCCTCACCTAGATTCAAGTCTTGGAGCTGCTCGGTGGCCTCTGTGGAAGACGACTTGAAAGTTTGCAGGAAATCCTCGAATTGCGCTGAAGAATCGTTGCCATTAGCAAAGTCCTGCTAAATTTGACAGGCGCATTTCAGAGAGTTACCTTGTTGTTCCTCGTAGTTGACGAGGGTTTTGTGGGTAAGAAGCGCCATTGCGCCTCAAACGCGAAATTTTGAAGAAGAAAAGAGGGTGGAAGTACGTTTACTTGGTATGGGTATCGCAGGTGGTCGGTGGAGGAAGAGATGTCGGGATGGGGGCTGGGAACGCGCTGACCGTTGCATTTTCGCGTTTAATGCGGGCAGGGGTTTGGCCATCCATGCCGCCGCACTTGATTTTCTTTCGCGGGTTTGCCCTCTGTGACCGCCTTGTCTTTTAGAGCACCTAGCTTACCTCGGCATGTCAAAGTCACCAACACCATGTCTTTACTTCCTCCTTCATACCATCTCCTGTCAACATGGCTCCTGCAGTAAGGAGGCCAACAGGTCAGGCTGTTCAGGCCGAAGTCTCTTTGTTACAATCTCTTAAAAATTGTCTTGTTAATCTCCCTTCTTCCCTAGTCTCAGTTCTAGTTAATGCGAACACTGTAAGAATGAAACCTTCACATAATGCGTGGTAGATTATTCTAAAGAATTATAACGTACAGATCGCACAGAATGTTGTTGTCGAACTCAATTACCGCCAGCCTCCTCACCCAAGTAGTTTGGACACTAAAAATGCTCCGTCTGTCCAGAAGTCGGTTTTCGCAGGATGGACTGGAATGCAGAGCAAGCGCAAACTTGCGCCAGTTGTCGGCCGAGACGGCCTGAGCGGTAGTAGGGGCAGTGCTGTCAACAGAGATCAAGATATACCGGCTGTAGAGGTCGACGCAACATTTGCACGATTGCTTGGACTTGCTGAGGGGCAGAAGGTAGATACGGATAGGAGAACAAGGTCGAATATCTACTGATATGTTTCAGTAGGTTGGAATTCTGCTTCATGCAAGGTCGAATATCTACTGATATGTTTCAGTAGGTTGGAATTCTGCTTCATGCAAGGTCGAATATCTACTGATATGTTTCAGTAGGTTGGAATTCTGCTTCATGTCGACCCGCCACAGGCGCACACTATTAATATCGAGCCTTTGACGCCGGTAGACTGGGAAAGTACGTTCTCAATGACGATCCACGGGCTAATAACTCTCATTCTGACCTGTACCAAACGTAGTGATTGAGCTGCATGCGCAATTCCTAGAGATTAATTTCCTTTCTCAAATTCGTGCACTGCCAAACCCGTCATTCATACCAGCATCCGAAAGTCAACGCCAGCCTCCACATCCATTGACACTCCACCTGTCTCCTACAACGACCGCAAACATCATCGTTACCTCTGTAAACCCTGTACCTCCTCAAGCATCGCCGTTTGTTAAGATATCTCCTGATGCAGAAGTTATTGTGGCACCTAAAACGCGGCAGAAAGCTGAACGGAGTTCTGGAAGGGAAAGCAGAAGCGTTGGGGGTACCAGTCGAAGGAGTGCAGGTGGTAAAAGTACAGCAAGCACCGTACGGCGCAGAAGTGGCCGGGATGAGGCCTCCAGTCGTGGAGCCATCTTTCTCCGTGGTGTCGATAGAGGTCTTGGTGGCGAATGGTTTGATGACGACGAAACCATAGTAAATGAGGGTCTAAATGTTTGGGTTGATCGAGATATGTTGCTTACAAGGGCGCTGAGAGGCGTCACTTGGGTCTCTATCTCGATTGTAAGGCCTGCGGGGCTGCAAGAGCCAACAGATTCCCAGAAAGAGCAAGAAACAGAGAAGCTTGCTACAAAAGTCATAGCACACATTGGAGCCTGGGAAGATGCGCCAGATAGTCGCCATGTTGCACTATCTACCGATCTATGTAAGGTTCTTGGTTCAGAAGGCTTAGTAGGTGGCCTTGTGCGTATTGAATGCGCTCCATCTCAGGTCTCTAAACCGTCCTCTATGGTAAAACCACCGGGGTCTAGAGATTTTGGGGTAAAGAGCTTGAAAATAATTCCGTTTTCTGCAGCAACTTCTCAACTTAGCTCTGTTCTTAAATTTGGCGGCGAGTCTAAGCAGGAACGCGAGGCAGCTGCCCAAAGAATCAAGGTTATGTATGGAAAGGCTCCCCAGGGAAATGGACTTCTGGATGGACCGGTAACAGATGGCATGATACTTCCAGTGCCCGAAAAATCCGAAAAAGACTGGCAAGGTGGGACTGTCAAATTCGAGCCTACACAACAGCAGCCAGGAGATGGGAGCAAATTACCACCGGCTTGGTTTTTGGGTTCTGAAAGGAAAATAAGCATTGAAGTGCAACCTGATATTCCCAAGTCTTCTGGTGCTCTAAAGGGATGGCCAGGAGGAGAACCATTGCCGAAAATAGAACCTAAAATGGTTGGAATCGATCCGCTAATTGAGCAGCTGACTTCACATTTGTCCCATCACTCCTCTGTGCTGTTGACTGGTGGGCTTGGAGCTGGGAAGACCACTCTTACTCATCTTCTAGCCCATCATCTGCGTTCAAAGTTTCTTTTCAACGTCGTTTACTTTCCCTGCCGTAAGCTCGTCAATGATGAGACACGTGTCTCCACCATTAAAGAGACTCTCAACCGCCTTTTCACAGCCGCATCATGGGGTGCTCGCCTTGGAGGCAGAGCTGTAGTCGTTCTTGATGACCTTGACCGACTTTGCCCAGTCGAGACGGAATTGCAGGTCGGTGGTGAGAATGGCAGAAGCCGGCACATCAGTGAGAGTATCTGCTCCATCGTGAGGCAATACTGTTCGATGGACTCTGGCGTTGTCCTTTTAGCAACAGCGCAGAGTAAGGAGGCTTTGAATAATGTCATCATCGGAGGCCATGTTGTTCGAGAGATTGTTAGTTTCAAAGCACCTAATAAGGAGGGAAGAAGGCGAGTGCTAGAGATGCTCGTACACCAAGATGCTAAACCTGCAGAGTTGCAAGGGCAACAAAACGGCATACCATCTGATACTCAATCTTTCCTAGGTAGCTCTACCTCAGGAAGCAGGCCAAGCACATCTCATACATCTCACACATCCCACCAACGAGAATCTCAACCAGATGGCTTCGTTGTCGACTCAAGCATCGACTTCCTTGATCTTGCTGGCATGACCGACGGCTACATGCCCGGCGACCTCGTCCTGCTAGTGTCCCGCGCTCGCAGCGAAGCATTAATCCGCTCTGTCAGCACTTCAACCCAACATCTGCACTCGCACGTTTCTAATACAAGCGCCATTCATCTCTCTAAAGACGATTTCACTCGAGCTCTTTCCGGCTTCACGCCTGCCTCTCTACGTAACGTTACACTCCAATCCTCAACAACTCGCTGGGATTCCATTGGGGGGCTCCACTCCACCCGTCAAACCCTTCTCGAAACTCTTCAATATCCGACCACCTATGCGCCTATTTTCGCTCAATGCCCGCTTCGGCTGCGTTCCGGCTTGCTCCTCTATGGCTATCCGGGATGCGGCAAAACGCTCCTCGCATCAGCAGTAGCTGGAGAATGCGGGCTTAATTTCATATCCGTCAAGGGCCCTGAGATTTTGAACAAGTACATCGGAGCTAGCGAAAAATCGGTGCGAGACTTGTTTGAGCGGGCTGAAGCTGCTCGGCCTTGCGTCCTTTTCTTCGACGAGTTTGACTCCATTGCGCCGAAGCGTGGACACGACAGCACTGGCGTAACAGATCGTGTGGTCAACCAGCTTCTTACCCAGATGGATGGTGCAGAAGGCCTATCAGGCGTCTACGTCCTTGCCGCGACGAGCCGACCGGACTTAATCGATCCCGCACTCCTGCGTCCCGGGCGGCTAGACAAGAACCTAATCTGCGACTTACCAGGGCTCGAAGAACGCATCGACATCCTGAAAGCTGTCACGCGGAAACTAAGACTTGCTTACAACGTTCTCAGCACTGATTCTCACGGAGAGAACCTCCGTGAGATAGCGCAGAGGACTGAGGGCTATTCAGGAGCGGATTTACAGGCAGTGGTGTACAATGCGCAGCTAGAAGCTATCCATGACGCGCTGGGCGACGTCCAAGATATCGGTGAGATAGGCAAGGGGAAAGGCGTCAACGGTTCAAACAACACAGCTAAGTCTTGGGGGGCATCAAAGGGCGTCACGGATTTCGTGCACTTTCGTTTTGGAGACTCTTTGACGCCTTCCGATGAGAGCCAGCCCCTGACTTCCGCAGAGCTTACCGAGCGCGCTACTATTGCCGCTAAACTCGCTTCGTTGCAGTCAATCCGTCGTAAGCAAAAACTGCTCCAATACCAGTCGCACCAGCCTCAGGATGCAGATACTAGCAATGATAAAGAAGACAGGGCGGAAAACAAGGAGCCGGAGATCCAGTGGCGTCACATCAAGAGCTCGCTGGCAACGACACGGTCGAGTATCAGCCCAGAGGAGAGGAGGAGATTGGCAGGCATTTATAAAGAGTTCGTGGTGGGTAGGAACGGCGAGCTGCCGAGCGGGCAGGGAGGAAGTGAAATTGGAGGGCGGACGAGTTTGATGTAAGAGAGAGCGGAGAAGTTTAGATGTATGGCGCATGTATTAATATTTGCAATCTTTGTGAGGTATGAGATTAACGAGTATGCAGCTTACATATGGACAAAGGGGTCCAAAAATTAGGAGTATTGATAATGTCAGAGTCTAAAGCCCAAAAACATGCCCTACCGTTTCCCTCATTGAGGATATCCTGTAGCAAGACTAATAGATAGCGGATCCGCCCAACCCGTAGAAGTAGTATTTCGCATAATACCACAGAATAGGTATTCGCATGCTTCGTTCATTACCCTCCAATACATTCCGACGACCCTCCGTCCCAACCAGCCACCTCGCACCGACTTAGACCTCATCCTTCAACAGTTCCGTTCTCTTTACTTCTCCACAGCTTTCTGTGCCGTCTCCTTCACCTGTGTCGCAACATTCGATGCTGCCCCTTGTGCGGCTACCAATCCCTCTTTCGCCTTCGCCTCGAGAGTCTTTTCTCGGCCGCCGAAACTAGGACGCGCGATATGTTAGCTTGTAATATCCAAGTAGCTACTATGCTGGCCGAGCCATTTCTAGGGTTCGAGCAGACATAGTGGCTTAGAACGGAGGTGGAGCACATACTTCCAGTAATTCAGGTACCGATATCCTTGTGTCAGCTGTGACGTACAGTTGATGAAATGGCAGCCAAAGAGGAGGTAGTTGCGCGGTTGGACGGCCATAGCATAGCGCATGAAGACGGCACTGTAGCAAGAAAGAGCGAGGGTCATACGGCCGGAAATACTAAACATTGACAACATTAGCAAACTCTGTACTTGGTCGCACGCTCATTGTCAATATATAGATATGATTCAGCAAGCGCGAAAAGCGAGAATGATTCTTGAGACAGGATTGGAGCATGTGCTTATGGAACGTGCAGAAAAGGTACTGGAAGCATTGTGGAAGTTGTTGAAGGGCTAGGTATGCTGAGCACTACTCGGAGTCATCATGGAAACACGCACATCTCAGGGTCCTTCGTCATGTCTGCGACCGCCGCAATCGGGATACCGAAGTTACTCGCCGGACCCCAGAAGTCTGCTCTCCAAAAATATCAGCATCAATTAGCAAAACATTCACAAAGCCGATATTGTCCGGAATTTCGGTCGAAACTCTGAAAGAGAGCGAGGAAGAGGAGTGTAAGTTACATACGGGTCGAGCAGAAATAATCGAGGTACTTATTCGACCGTATCTTCGCATTGAGCGCTTTCACTGCGGCGGCCATGGTGGAGGATGTGTGCTGGGAGGTGAAAGTGAGAATTGAGTTGAGGATAGCTTGCGGCGACTTTCTTAGTTGAACATCCGGGACCCGAACCGCACTTACTTCGGAGTAGCAATGTGTCACGTGCTTACAAAGTCTGTCGAATTTCAAGTCATCATCTTCAAATTCAATGTATAAGCGGAATAGGCGTTGGCTGGATTAGAATTGATCGTTATTCTCTCATGCATGGTATCATTGTTCTTCTATTTAACACCCAAGTACTTTTGCTAGTTAAAATGCAAGCAGTGGCATGATTGGCTGAAACCCCTCCAAGAATTTATACCTCTCTGTAACTGCGTGACCTTCATTCTTGCTTCGTGCCCAGAGGGTAAACTTGTAAGTTAGCTTGGATGTTGTATAATTTGTTAAACTTCCATTTGGCCTGAAGCCAGGTTTTGACCGAATATTATCGCAATCGTGCTCTACCTCCCTCCAAATCCTGGAGGTGGGAAACCTCGACCTGACCCAGGAGGTTGGAAACCAGGCGGTGGTTGAAATCCAGCTGCAGCGTCATTAGCGATCTTAACCGTATTCATATAGTCCTTTGGAACTTACGTGGTGGTCCGCCTGGGGGTCCGCCTGGAAACCCTTGTGGGGGGAAGCCAGCTATAAAAGAGTTAGTAATAGAAAACTTATAAATAAGAAGATCTTAGACATACGAGGTCCACCTGGGGGGCCTCCTCGGCCTGGGAAGCCAGGAGGTGCACCAAATCCTCCCGGTGGAAATCCGCCAAAGCCACCTGGTCCCGGTCCTCCAACGCCGGCTGCTGGCCCTGTCAGCCCCACTGGAAGCCCCCTTCCTGCTGGTCGACTAATTCCCGGGCCTGTAGCCAGCGTTGCCGGAGCGCCAGCCGGTGCTGACGTACCAAGTCTTGCTGATGGATCTGCCGGTGGAGGGCCTTCTACAGAGAGGGAGACGATGTGGGTTCCGCGGACGATTGTTAAACCCAAAGTGCGCTTTTCTTCAGTTTCTATCATCGCGGGTGCAGAACTACCGGGTGCGACTTGGGCACCTTTTGTAAGTTTTCGCTTGACTCGTCGAAATTCTTCAGTATCAGCGAGAACGAGATTCATATGCTGAAAGGATGACATTGTTAGCTCGATTCCTTTACCAATAGTCTGAATAAAAGCTCCAACCTTGTCAAAAGCCAACATCTGCCCCGCCATTTGTCGGCCATCATTGAGGGTAGCCCTCATTCGGTAATTGATCTAATGCTCTTGTTAGACTTGCTGCGTCTCCGATATGAGGTGGTGTGGGGTTGCTTACTAGGTTTTGCTGGAAATCCAGAAGTCAGCTGGCTCTATCTTTGAGACGTCTCTCTCAGGTCTGAGAATATGTGGACAATGGGGAGCGCGACTTACCATCTTTCCTTGCCTGTTAGCCGCGGCCATGATTGCTGCTCTGCGTGCAAACACGACTTCTCTGCTCAAAAAATCGGTATCACGGTCTCACGACCTTGAGAAGCTCAAGTATCAGGTGAGTGCCACCGATCACTGAACGGTAGGTGTAGGGGCAGAAGAGTAACCTCAAAATGAAGCTTTGAGGCTCGCACCTCGTTAAAGAGGACTGTTTTGGTTAGCGTCTTGGCAATTCGCACACCACAGATTTTGGCGACTTCCAAACGAGCATTGCTCTCAACAGTCAACTAACCCCACCACATCATAGCACAATGGTAGGAAAGATTCCTGAAGATATATCCTAAAAGTTAGTTGTTAATCATAATCATAGGCACGAGGTCAGCAGCCCAACCAGCAGGTTAGCTCAGAGTCCAGCAAGGACAAGAGCGGCAATCCCATGAGGGAGCTGCGCATCCAAAAACTTGTCCTCAACATCTCAGTCGGTGAATCTGGTGACAGACTCACTCGTGCTGCAAAGGTGCTTGAGCAATTGAGCGGTCAAACCCCCGTCTACAGTACGTCCAAACCATCAATCAATGCGCTTCTCTAAATATTAGCACACAACTACTTCAAAATCACTTCTCTCACAACTCCTTCCACTAACTCCATTCTCCTTCCATTAGGCAAGGCCCGCTACACCGTCCGAACGTTCGGTATCCGTCGTAATGAAAAGATTTCTGTGCACGTTACCGTCCGTGGACCCAAGGCCGAGGAAATTCTAGAGCGTGGTTTGAAGGTCAAGGAATACGAATTGAGGAAGCGAAATTTCTCCGAGACTGGCAACTTCGGCTTCGGTATCAGCGAACACATCGATTTGGGCATCAAGTATGACCCAGCGATTGGTATCTACGGAATGGACTTCTATTGCTGCATGTGAGTGGACAGCATCTGCAAGAGGATGAAATGCGAGGACAATTCATTTCATATCTTCGAACGGAATTCGAGGTACTACTCAAGCTCAATGAATAACATAAATTTGCAGGACCCGTCCCGGCGAGCGCGTTGCCAAGCGGAGGCGATGCAAGAGTAGGATCGGCGCCTCCCACCGCATCAATCAGAACGAGACGATTAAGTGGTACAAGAACCGATTCGAGGGTATCGTGCGGTAGATGGGTATGATAACTGGGGGACAATTTAGCACGAGAGCAAGCATTTTCGACTTCGGTGTCGGTTCGGCGCATCACTCACGGGAGCCTTTTTGTAGCTACAAATACACACCATATGCGGCCTATCAACGGAGCTGGCTTTGCTCGTTACGGGCAAGAGTCGATCACAAATACAATGGAGGCTTCACTTGGGTGATGTTCCGCTTAACCATTGGTGATCTGCTTCAATCATTCTCATGCTGTTTCTCTGGGGTGTAGTGCCTGTTGCCGGTATACTGTCTCAAGCTTCTCTAACCATCCTAGTCTTGTCGACACTGGCACATCGAGGTAAGTCTGTCAAAATTATTGTAACCTTATCCCTTACTCTTGTGCTACTATTCCTTTGACTCCAGTATTAAGAAAGTGAATTCCGATACTCATAACAATGGCATTGAAATATAAAATTGGAGAAATTGATTCCGTTCTATTGGTGAATGACCTTAACTATATATACATATTTAATTCCTTTAACAATCTAGCCCACCACTAACCCCCTATATTCTCCGCTGTTGTGCCTTAATCCGCCAATTCTATTTTTGAAATCAAACTGCTCGATATTGAGGAAACATCGAGCTCTTTTGATAACTATACAGCCTTTCAAATTAGCTGCAATCAGCTATAAAATTCGAGCGTCAGTCCAAGAAATGCCTAAGCAATCCGTTTGATGTAGCCCGTTCAGGTCAATATATAGTTGAAAGAGACTCATTGGACTCTACGCCACTACGAAACCATTATGACTGAATGCCGATGCTAGTACAGTATAAAATTATGCGGGTTTGGAATGGGTTGATTGTGTTGACCGATATTTCCCTTCCATCAAACTAGAAAATGGCTAGCCGAAGCCTTTGTGCTCCGAATCGGCGTCGTTTCGTCTTTTCCAGTAAATAGTGGGTCTTCAATAGCGTACAGCTTCTCGCATAAATTAAAAACATCCCTTCACTGTAAAAATCGTGGCGATCCCATTATTGTAGTGGGTGAACTAACAGGATCAACGATTAATAGCTACAGTCAAACCCCCTTAATACGATATGGGGTATATAACGATATCTTCTATATTACGATCTACACCCCTTAATTAAGCCTTTTTTGGTGTAATATTACGATAATCTGACTTTTGACGATATCGTTAAGCACCTACCACCAATATCGGTATAAGTAGTTTTTAATTTGTCGGATTTAACCTTTGCTTACCGTAAGTTTAGCCATTAAATCTATTACATAACCATCAAAATCCATTAAAATCACCCTTAGATCTTACTCTTTATACTTAATTCTACCTTATTTATTATGGGAAGACATTAAAAGTTTACAAGGTAACGCCGTTACGGCTTCACTGATTACGAGCGCCAGAAAATACGCGCCCACTACCAAAAACACTCTGGTCTACTATAGTTAGAGATTGCTTGCTAGGTAAGCAACTTCCTCCATTATAATATTAATTAATCCTTAATATTAGAAATACTAAGCGATAAATTCTAACAGCTTAATTGGGTTAAATTATAACGTAGGCAAAGCACGTAAGAGCGAAAGAGAGCCGCTGAACATCCTCTTTTAGAGGAGGCTCTCTTTAAGTAGCACCAACGCCTACAAAACTCTCGTATTCCTATTACTAGCGACCTTATACGTACTGCGGCCGCTTAATTATGGCAACAAATACCTATATTAGCGATAATAATTAAGCTAAAGTGGTTACTTAGCTAGTTAGAAGGCTTTAAATCTTGCAACGGTATTTGTAAGAGGAAATAGCACGGTAAAGCCGCCTTAGCTAATATAGAGGGAGCAGAAGATCGCATGGTAGAGCTTTAAGCAATTATTATACCTTATTTACTAAAGGACGTTTATAATATGGATAAGATAGGGCTATTTTAGAAGGCTATACTAGATATATAACGGAACCTTGTAGCAAGAACTACAATAGGCTCGTTATTGGGCTAGGTGTGTAGGAAATGCAAGTATAAAAGTCAACAACGTAATAACAACTGGTGGAGTGGTTGCCTAATAGATTAACTCTAATTATATTCTAAGAATTACTACAAGGAAGGAACTATCTAGGTAGGGACTAAGGGTCCTTAAATACACAACCGTACTCCTAAGAAAGTTATTACTCTATTTACTTTGTCTGCTCTATTTGCTTTATTATAGATCTTATAGATTATATAGATTATATAGATTACATTACGTGACTCTACTTACTATCCCTTATTATATAGTTCTACTGGTTCTATCCTAGACTGTGCTTATATTAACCAACTAGCTTCTTCTAACTCTTCTCTAAGTAGTCGTAATATTATACTTAAAGCGTCCGTAACACTATCTCCTTCCTCTTTATCTTTATCCTTAAAGATTCTAAATATCTCTAAGTTATTTACTAGAGGTGTAATATCCATCTAATTAATTTAGTTAATATTATTACTTATTATGCCTAAAGTTTCTTTCTCTTCCTTAACCCTTTATTATACGCGTATAGTTTCTTCTATACTATCGCTTAGTGAGGTAATGCTATCTCTATATTCCCGTTGTGTAAAAGAGGGGTTAGTTTACGTTACGTTGGTAAGCCCTTTATCTTAGCAACCCTCTTTTTATTTAGAGTGCACTAAAGCAAATATTTAATCGTCTTACGATATTCGCTTAATTTCTAACGCTAAGTATATGCGACCTATTACTCTTAATAGTTATCTAGTTCCCTAATTAATTTATTTTAGGGTTTTATATTTAATTTACTGCTGCGAAGCTTAATAATAAACTATTTATTACTTTAGCGGAATTTTATTGTTTACGTAATGCTAAGAAGGAGGCTACTAATACTTAACAGCGGGCTCTTAACTCCCGTCTTGCTGCCTCTACTTAACTAATTCGTCTTAAGAAAGTGCGTAAGAAGGTCTATTTTAAGGAGTAGAAACTTATAGAATAAGGTTTATAGGAACTAGGTAATAAAAAAACGGATTCTCTTTTAATAGAGAAGGAAATAACTCCGAGTAGTTTGGCAGTTGCTCTTCCTGGGTCCCCCTTAGGTAACTTATTCTTTAGTAATTCCTCTTTATTAATACTACCTAACCTTTTCTCTTCTAATACTTCTGTACCTTTTCTATAGCATTTTTTAAATTCTCTTATAGCTCCTAGGTAGTCTTGGTATAGCCTATCTACTTAACCTTATACTATATTTCGTTGTTAATATCCTTATAATTAATAATCTTTAAAACTTACTATTTATCTTCTTCTTGTCCTTTATACGTGTCTGCTTTATAAACTAGTGGCTTAACATTCCTATATACTAGCTCTAGTATTACAATATACTATATAGGGTAGATCTTTATTTTGGCTAGTAGGTTTAACTTATATATAACCGGTAAAATTTTCTACTTAATTTTGAAAGGTTCTAGTCTAACGTAGTCTAACTTCTTACTTAGTTGTTAACTCTTGAAATTTTTATATAGTAGCTATACTTTATCTCCCTCCTTAAGATCTAGTCCCTTAGATCTCTTAGCATTATAATACTTTTTTATTCTCTTTTATACTTTCTTTACTAATTTTATAAGGTCTATATAAAGATTTATTAAATCCTTTATTCTTTCTTTAGCTATACTACTCGTTTTCTTCGCTTGCTATAGTAATAATAATATTCTTAGCTTATATCCATAATTTGCCTTAAATAGTAATGTGCCTATTCCTTCTTAAGGTGTTATATTGTATGTAAACTATATAACTAGTAATAGTGATACCTAATTATTCTATATATAATTAATATAATGCCTTAAATACTGTTCTAGTGTCTAGTTTAATCTTTCTATTTAACCGTCTGTTTACGAATAATATGCGGTAAAAGTTACTACTTAAACTCCTTACTTTACTAAGAATACTTCCTAAAATACTACTACGAATCTTAGATCTTTATCCGATATAATCTTGCTTAGTACTCTATATCTTATAAATACTTCTTTAATATAGATTCTAGCGATATCTTCCGCTAAGATTTCTTCTATATATGCTATAAAGTATCCCTACTTTATAAGCTTATCTACTATTACTAAAATNGCGTNNTAATCTTANCNNGTAATAGGATCNNTTAANTTTANNAACTTAATAATAAAGTCCTATAATATAACCTCCTATAGTCTCTTTAGTATTTTAATAGGTTATAGCCCTCTATATAGCTTATGCCTCGTTAGTTTATTCCTTTAATAATCTAGATATTCTTTAGTAACCCTTTTAGCTATCCTTTAGATTCTGTTAATAATATACTCCTCCTAGAGTCTTAACACTAAGCCTATGGCTTTATTGTGTCCTTAAATTAGTCCCTTATGGAAGTCTTCTATAAACTGCTCTGCTATGCTTTTTAGGATATACTTTACTTCTTGATTTTCGTATATATCCGTCTATAAATCTTTTAGCTATACTTTTAGAATTCTTTATCCCTAAAAGCTTTTTAGTATCTCGTAGACTTTCTCTAATTTATTGTCTTTCTAAGTTGCTATAATTTTTGGATAATTATACCTAATTAACCTATCTATATCTTTTCGTAATAAAGCCCCTAATAGCTTTCCCTTATTTTATAGTTTAGCTTTACGGCTTAGAGTATCTGCCCTTATATTGTCTATACCTTTAGTATACTAAATCTCAAAATAGTATTCCGTAAGTATCTCTGCCTATCTAACCTATCTTTAGTTAAGTTCCTTCGTTATTAGGAATCCTATTAGGTTCTTATAATCCGTCTTAACTATAAATAGTTTTTCTATGCCTTATAAGAATGCTCTCTATTCCTTTAATGCTGTAACTATACCTAATAACTCCTTATTATAGATGTTATAGTTTAACTCTAGTGGTGTTATCTTTCAACTATAGTATGCCACTAGGTGCTATCCGTTTTAATGCTTTTATATAAAGTACGCCCCTAGTATATAGTTTAATGCATCCGTTTTTACAACCGTCTTTAGTCCTAGTTAATAGATCTTAAAAACTGGCTCCTAGGTAAATAACTCTTTAACTTTCTTAAAGAGTTCCCTTTACTCCTCTCCCTATACCTATAGTTCTTCTTTCTTTATTAACCGCGTAAATGGCTTAATGTCCTTTAACTACTGCGCTATAAACCTTCTATAGTAATTGCAAAACCCTAGGAATAATCTTAACTATATAACGTTTTCCGGTTCCTGCTAATTTACTATAGCCTTAATCTTCTTTAGATCTATGCTAAGTTGGCCTAGTTTAATAATAAATCTAACGAAATCGGTCTTCCTGGTAAAGAACTTGCATTTCTTAATTGCTACTAGCATCTATTCTTCTTATAGTCTCTTTAAGACCTATTTAACGTGTTCTCCGTATTCTTCCTTAGTTATTAAGTAGATAATAATATTATTAAGATATACTATAATAAATTTATTTAAGTGTTCTTCTAATATATTATTAATATGCTTTTAGAACATTGCTAGTACGTTTATAAGCCCAAATTATATAACTAATAGCTTATATAGTCCTTCCTTTAACCTAAAGGCTGCNTTTTATTNATNGCCTTCCTTAATNCTAATCTAATAGTANGCNNATNTTAGATCTATCTTNNTAAAGATTT